>NC_092089.1:84665746-84805746 GCF_045679555.1 Salvelinus alpinus | reverse complement strand
TCAATTGGAGGTGTACCTGTGGATGTATTTCAAGGCCTACTTTCAAACTCAGTGCCTCTTTGCTTGACATCATGGGAAAATCAAAAGAAATCAGCCAAGACCTCATTAAAAAAATTATAGAGCTCCACAAGTGTGGTTCATCCTTGGGAGCAATTTCCAAATGCCTGAAGGTACCACGTTCATCTGTACGAACAATAGTACGCAACTATAAACACCATGGGACCACGCAGCCTTCATACCGCTCAGGAAGGAGACGCGTTCTGTCTCCTAGAAATTAACCTACTTTGATGCGAAAAGTGCAAATCAATGCCAGAACAGCAGCAAAGGACCTTGTGAAGTTGCTGGAGGAAACAGGTACAAAAGTATCGATATCCACAGTAAACAAGTCACATACCGACATAACCTGAAAGGCCGCTCAGCAAGGGAGAAGCCACTGCTCCAAAACCGCCATAAAAAAAGCCAGACTACGGTTTGCAACTGCACATGGGGACAAAGATCCTACTTTTAGGAGAAATGTCCTCTGGTCTGATTAAACAAAAATAGAACTGTTTGGCCATAATGACCATCGTTATGTTTGGAGGAAAAAGGGGGACGCTTGCAAGCCGAAGAACACGAATCCCATCCGTGAAGCACGGGGGTAGCAGCATCATGTTGTGGGGGTGCTTTGCTGCAGGAGGGACTGGTGCACTTCACAAAATAGATGGCATCATGAGGATGGGAAATTATGTGGATATATTGAAGCAACATCTCAAGACATCAGTCAGGAAGTTAAAGCTTGGTCGCAAATGGGTCTTCCAAATGGACAATGACCCCAAGCATACTTCCAAAGTTGTGGCAAAATGGCTTAAGGACAACAAAGTCAAGGTATTGGAGTGGCCATCACAAAGCCTTGACCTCAATCCAATAGAACATTTGTGGGCAGAACTAAAAAAGTGTGTGTGAGCAGGGAGGCCTACAAACCTGACTCAGTTACACCAGCTCTGTCAGGAGGAATGGGCCAAAATTCACCCAACTTAATGTGGGAAGCTTGTGGAAGGCTACCCGAAACGTTTGACCCAAGTTAAACAATTTAAAGGCAATGCTACCAAATACTAATTGAGTGTATGTAAACTTCTGACCCACTGGGAATGTGATGAAAGAAATAAAAGCTGAAATAAATAGTTCTCTCTACTATTATTCTGACATTTCACATTCTTAAAATTAAAGTGGTGATCCTAACTGACCTAAAACAGGACATTTTTACTAGGATTAAATGTCAGGAATTGTGAAAAACTGAGTTTAAATGTATTTGGCTAAGGTGTATGTAAACTTCCGACTTCAACTATATATCTTGCCTAATGGTGCTCTGTTGAGTTTTGAACGCCTTCGGATAAGAAGTTACTGAAGAGGTGTTTTTGGTGTAACTGTGATACAGTATATGCGATGATATTTGGTTCTGTTATGTAAAATACTAATGAATCATTGTGATCTTGCGAGACATTGATTCAGCTTTGATCTAGCTTTACTAAACAAGCACCATTGTGAGAAGTGATAATCTTCTATTTGTAATAATAATAATAATAGTAAATGATGAGTAGGACTATTAGGTGTCGGCAACAGCTCTTGGTTATGAGGGTTATTTTAAGTGGTTCGAGCACCCTTCGAATAGTAGTGCTGAAAGGACAGCACCCTAAACAAGTGGTCACATGTCGTTCTGGGTTCCACTGCACAAGATGGGCTCTGTGGAGTTTTATGAACATCAAGGCAGACACACAGTGAATTTGGATCCTAGATCTCATTGTTGTGATGATACGGTTCATGTGGGGATTCAGTTTGTCTGCATACGCAATAGAGGTGGTACGTTTCCGTAAGCTAGGCATCTGGACAGTAAGGCGAGTTAAAGTGCGTCGTACATGAGCCCAAATGCATAACAAACTGTTTTGACCACAGTCGTTTTAGCAACCCCTGGAGTTTCCTGTCTGTGGCAGTTCTTGTTCCATGGGATTTGTCCCACTCAAAGTGGTCCAGCCTCCAACCAAAGGCCTGCCACCCTCTGCACATGCTACAGTTATTCATCATTTGCACCACCGCTAAGACTGGGAAGAACATTTTCCTACCTATAGGCTGCTATAGCCTATATACAGTATTTATATAGTTTGTCTTTCTATTGTTTTCATGGAATTTCAGTGGTAATTTAATATAATTTATTCAAATTCATTTTCCAGAAATGTTTCTACCAGCTCTGTATATTTTCAAATTGAAAAACATGAGGGAGCACCGCTCAACCGCGCTACGACAGCCCTACATCCCTGGTGTCACTGTGTTTATAACCCTATATACAGTGAGGGCCCCTAGTACCTCACAGCCCCTACTACACTGTCACGCTCTACACTGACATCAAATACCTTAGCCAGGTGAATAACACACAAAATACATACTATGTAGTTTACACACACACACTCTCACAAGCATGGAAGCACGCACGCACACACACACACACACACACACACACACACACACACACACACACACACACACACACACACACACACACACACACACACACACACACACACACAATGTCGGTATTAGGTCTGAGTAGACCAAGGCCACTGCTGAGGGAATGTAGACTTTGCCCAATTGCCCCCATTTCAATCGCCACACCCCCATACCCCACCACCCACGTGCTTTCTCCACAGTTTCTGGTTTGGCACAGTTTGATTCTGAGTTTACCGATGTGTGTGTGGCCATTTTACTGTCGTAAGTGTCTGAGCAACAAGAAACATGTCAGATCACACTGGTGATTCATTCATATCACAAATCAATCAGTACACAACATCCCAAGGAGTAGGGCAGGCTATAGCTCCACAGACTGGCCCCTAGAATGAGTAGGGTGGTCTATAGCTCCATAGACTGGCCCCTAGAATGAGTAGGGTGGCCTATAGCTCCACATACTGGCCCCTAGAATGAGTAGGGTGGCCTATAGCTCCACAGTGGCCTATAGCTCCCTCCCAGTCTGGTTGTATCTGATCCTGTCCGACACAGGCATTGGCACACTGTCTCCCTCTCTGACACACACACTTGCGCTTTCTAAAAACACACACAAGTAATCTAAACAGTGCCAGCCAAGCTCTTGCAACAGACCACACAATGCTAGCTGCAGCATCAGAGGCTTCTACCCTCTAACTGCAACCATTAACCCAGCCTTTCCCAGGGGGACGAGTAGAAAAAGCCATTGTGACCACTAACACTCTGTGTGTGTGTGTGTGTGTGTGTGTGTGTGTGTGTGTGTGTGTGTGTGTGTGTGTGTGTGTGTGTGTGTGTGTGTGTGTGTGTGTGTGTGTGTGTGTGTGAGTGAGTGAGTGAGTGATATGGGGGCCCCAGTGCAACATGATTTCCAGGATGATTCCCAGGACCTCCAACCTGATATATCCCACGTCCACACAGCTCAATTAGGGCGGGCAGCTTCAGGGCACTACATGTTCTTGATATGAAGACTCCAGACATAAATAAAACCAATCTGCCATGTGAAGAATTGTGTGTCTGGAAATTTATGGAGACTACTGTGTTGACAAATTATTATCTATCCCCATATGTAACTCATGTACAGTAGCCTATATCTGCCTTGTGTTACAAAGTACAGCCCGTCAGTATGGCAGAGTTGTGCCACATTGTATCAACATGGTACATGAGTCTAGGAGAGTGCGAGTGGTGCTACACACAATTCTATCAACCTTTGTAAACTCAGACCGTCAATGACCATGGGGGTAATCTCCATACAAGACGCCACTGACCATGGGGGTAATCTCCATACAAGACCGTCAATGACCATGGGGGTAATCTCCATACAAGACCGTCAATGACCATGGGGGTAATCTCCATACAAGGCCGTCAATGACCATGGGGGTAATCTCCATACAAGACGCCAATGACCATGGGGGTAATCTCCATACAAGGCCGTCAATGACCATGGGGGTAATCTCCATACAAGGCCGTCAATGACCATGGGGGTAATCTCCATACAAGACCGTCAATGACCATGGGGGTAATCTCCATACAAGACCGTCAATGACCATGGGGGTAATCTCCATACAAGACCGTCAATGACCATGGGGGTAATCTCCATACAAGACGCCACTGACCATGGGAGTAATCTCCATACAAGACGCCACTGACCATGGGGGTAATCTCCATACAAGACCGTCAATGACCATGGGGGTAATCTCCATACAAGACCGTCAATGACCATGGGGGTAATCTCCATACAAGACCGTCAATGACCATGGGGGTAATCTCCATACAAGACGCCAATGACCATGGGGGTAATATCCAAAAGTGGGAAATGTATACACAAGAATCAGTTCAAAATAGACTTTTATTAGATATTTTTTTACTGCTACTAAATTCCTTGTATTCCTATCTTTACTTTCCCTTCAACTAAACCAGATGCTTTGTAGCATAACACAGTGCAAAGAAATACAACAATCTCAATTCTGTAGATTCCCATGCAGACAATAGTCTACCAGCGTGTAGTTAGTTATTTGACATACCTTGGCATGGGATGTGCGTATTCTTGAGAGCAAGAGGAACATTCCTAGAATGACTTGAAGCAAAATCCCCATTGTGCAGTACACCAAAAGTCACGCCAAATGTTGGTCAATGAATTGGTGTTTTGCTTTTCTCTCCACTCAATCAATATTCCATCTGTTGTCCTTAGGTTCCATCCTATGAAATGACAGCGCTGGTGGCATTCCCATACCGTTACGCATGAACGTGAAAAATCATGAGCAAATGAGTAGGCAAACACTCCAATGATTGATTTGAAACTGTAACTTGATTAATTAATGAACAATTACACAATGTAATTAGCTACAATGTAACAACGTATAATCTATTGCCATCAATAATCATTCTTGGCAATCAAGCGCACAGATATGATGCCTCTTACAAATAGCCTAATTTTATAAATCTCAGTCGATCACTTTCAATGCAATACAATTTGGTTGCCTCTATTTTACTGAGAGTTGTGTGAACTTTGAATGATGGCCCCCAATATTCCAAAGCCGGAGGTCTGGGCATGTAAGCCGGTTAGGTTCGCCCACTGTTGGTCGGGAACCCATGAAACGGTCTGTGGGTGAGCGTCAGGGGTGGCGTGACTGCAGGTCCATTTATAGTCTTGAGTAGAAAATGTTCAATATTGTATCCTTGTCTTAAGGAACGTTAAAATAGGACAAATATCCCTTATTTAAGTTCCAACACGACTGTCTTGAATCACATAAGGTACGGTGCCACACGCACATTTCATGACACTGCGTAGCCTATACAGAGCGGTGTCTCTGAGAAAGAGCCTATAGATGACGTTTTGCTGAAGACGCTTGCACCGCAACGACTTATACTTTAAGCAATATGTCCTCTTTTGAGAATAAGATATTAAAGTTCGTCGTGCCAAAGCAGTCCATAAAGAGAAAATGTCCTTGACAGCGTTTCTTGGTTTGTCATGATCGGTTCCTCATATCCTTTGCCCTTCAGATCACAATTAGAAGGCGCACTCCACTCGACGCACTCCGAATTCCGCGTAACCGTTGCACTGCCAACTTTTTCAAAATGACACTGACGCACCCGCGCAATGGATACAGATGAACGTCGCCCTTCAATTAATCATTCAGCCGGTCAATCATTTACCACTTCACTTTCTCAGCCACACGATAATTTTTTTCTAAGAATACAATTAAAGGGGTATTGTATTACATGAAAATCCCTTTATCATTCATTCAAATCCACCTCCAAGCTCTCTCTCTCAGACTGACAGGACACACAAAACTATAAAATCTCTGATCACCCCCAGTGAATTTACTTGAAAAGAAGAACACATTTTCCCCAACTACTTTAAGTCACAGAGTTACAAAACCTCTGTCAGCAGCACAGACTACAGTGAACCCGGTCTTCCATCAGTTTGTCTTTACATTGAAAGAAGAGCCTGTCAGTGTGGTGTGTTTGGGTTATGAGGGGGCACTCATACACCACATGGGGGATGTGGGTATGCCAGGACCTGTTATCTCTCCTGTGGTTTCAGCTAAGGCCTTGTGAAACAACATGAGGCCAGGGAGTCATTAAAACACTCTGCACCCCATGTTTTTCAGCACCCCTCACTCACTCTCAAACTTGACACGACACGCAATATTGGAATCAGTGAAAAACAAACTCAAAAATAAACATTGGATGATTTGGGTTGAGACCAGAGGAACAGTGTTTATTTATCATTGAATGAATCCATAATGACACCGGGAAGAGTTAAATGCGGTCATAAAAAAATCACTCTGAAACACAATCTGTGACTAATAAGACACTGAAACAAGGCATTATGGTAAGTGTCAGTCAGCAGTCAACATAGCAATAAATTAAATACAATTTACTCATCTCAGAGATTGAAGCTGCCCACACGGGCAATAAAACCAAATATTTCCATAGTATAATTAACATTCCTAAAATAAATTTGTCAACATCAGACAAGGGTCCAATTAAATACACTTCTAGAAAGTCATAATATGACTTCATTTTCAAGTTTTTCTTGATTCCATGTCCTTTCAATAAAAAAATATACATTATACAGCGCATTCAGAAACTATTCAGACCCCTTCCCCTTTTCCACATTTTGTTACGTTACAGCCTTATTCGAAAATGGATTCAATAAAAAAAATCTCAATCTACAAATAACACGCCATAATGACAAAGCGAAAACACGTTTTTAGAAATGTTTGCAAATGTATAAATTTTAAAAAGAAATACCTTATTTACATAAGTATTCAGACCCTTTGCTATGAGACTCGAAATTGAACTTAGGTGCATCCTGTTTCCATTGATCATCCTTGAGATGTTTTGACAACATGGATTCCACCTGTGGTAAATTCAATTGATTAGACATGATTTCAAAAGGCCCACACACCTGTCTATATAAGGTCCCACAGTTGACAGTGCATGTCAGAGCAAAAACAAAGCCATGAGGTCGAAGGAATAGTCCGTAGAGCTCAGAGACAGAATTGTGTCGAGGCACAGATCTGGGAAAGGGTACCAAAACATTTCTGCAGCATTGAAGGTCCCAGAGAAGACAGTGGGCTCCATCATTCTAAAATGGAAGAAGTTTGGAACCACCAAGACGCTTCCTAGACCTGGCCACCTGGCCAAACCGAGCAATCAGGGGAGAAGGGACTTGGTCAGGGAGGTGACCAACAACACGATGGTCACTCTGACAGAGCTCCAGAGTTCCTCTGTAGAGATGGGAGAAACTTCCAGAAGGACAACTATCTTTGCAGCACTCCACCACTCAGGCCTTTATGGGAAAGTGACCAAAAGGTACTTAAAGGACACTCAGACCATGAGAAACAAGATTCTCTGGTCTGATGAAACCAAGATTGAACTCTTTGGCCTGAATGCTAAGTGTCACGTCTGGAGAAATCCTGGCACCATCCCTACGGTGAAGCATGGTGGTGGCAGCATCATGCTGTGGGATGTTTTAAAGCGGCAGGGACTGGGAGACTTGTCGGGATCGAGGGAAAGATGAAGGGAGCAAAGTACAGAGAGATCCTTGATGAAAACCTGCTCCAGAGCGCTCAGGACCTCAGACTGGGGTGAAGGTCCACCTTCCAACAGGACAACGACCCTAAGCACACAGCCAAGACAACGCAGGAGTGGCTTCGGGACAAGTCTCTGAATGTCCTAGTGTGGCCCAGCCAGAGCCCGGACATGAACTCGATCAAACATCTCTGGAGAGACCTGAAAATAGCTGTGCAGCAACACTCCCCATCCAACCTGACAGAGCTTGAGAAAACCTGCAGAAAAGAATGCCAAAGGTGCTTTAACAAAGTACTGGGTAAGGGTCTGAATACTTATGTAAATGTGATATTTCAGTTTTTAGTTTTTTATAAAATTTGTCAAGGGGTCTGAATACTTTCCAAATGCACTGTATCTGGGAACAGTTTTCCCTCATCATATGACCAGGAAATGCTCTAGGCCCAAAATATTCCCTATAGGTATCATTGTCAGGAAAAACTCTTTATGACTGTATTTGGGTCCACCATGGGCCCAGTAGCGATGTCAAGAGTTCCATGATATCATTGACTCACAGAGAGGCACAATGACTGAATCCCATTGGTTCAAGGGCAGCTGTGCACAGCACCCCTTATCCATCATTAAGGGACTTTACCTTTGATTTGTCTTCAGTACGCAACACTGTACTGCACCTCCAGTGGGCAAATTCACACTGTCATATGAACCCCCATCAGACTGCCTCTGAACGGGCGTGGGGGAAAACGGCATGTCACTGCGAACCAATTAGCAACTGGCTAACAGGAGTCTTGGTTCCATCCAACAGAGGAAGAGAAGTGCTGCTAATGACCAGGTCCTACTGCCGTTAGTCTTGTGATACCGGACTAAACCTCCACAAACATTCTCCTTTTGAAGAAACCTAAAACGGCTGGGGTCGACTTTCTACTGTGACAAAGACATGTACCCCATATGCTGTTCCAGTTTCACCCAGGCATTACATACTATGTTGTTACAATATCCCAGCTAATACACGTCTTTTTTTTATTTTACTCCTCAGTTTAGTATCCGAGGTCCAAGCAAACGTCAGCTGTGCACATCATAAACGTTAGCTGTGCACATCATAAACGTTAGCTGTGCACATCATAAACGTCAGCTGTGCACATCATAAACGTCAGCTGTGCACATCATAAACGTCAGCTGTGCACATCATAAACGTTAGCTGTGCACATCATAAACGTCAGATGTGCACATCATAAACGTCAGCTGTGCACATCATAAACGTCAGCTGTGCACATCATAAACGTCAGCTGTGCACATCATAAACGTTTGCCCCAATGTTATTTTCTTTGAAAGCTAACTACTCCTAACACATTCAACCGTTCACTCCCCTTCCTGACTGACTCCATTCCTCTTCATTGGCCTTCCGCCAACTCAATCTACCTTGTTTTAAGGTGTACTCTTATTCTACGAAACTCCTACTTGTCCTCTCCACTGTTGCGAGTGATTTTGTATTTCTCCAGGAAGTCTGCATGTTTCTGTCTGAGAATCTCTGTCTGCTTCTTAAACCCGTTCACTCTGCAAATCAAAATGAAGAAATCAGGTCCAGTCTCAGGTATGTCCTACAAACAAATCATATTAATACATACTCGATGCAATGTTGATAATTACCACTACCGTAACTAGAACAGTGTAGTAACACATGTAATAAACACTTATAACACGTTTGAATTCTCACACACCGTGCCCTTTCTTTGGACTCTTTGTAGATCTGTGTGATGACCCTGTCCTTCTCGTCCATGAAGTTGTTATGGATTGACTCCAACTTTCTGTGTGACCGGAAGACAGAGAGACCTGTCAGACAACAGACTTACACACAGTGGAATATCGTTGCCAGTTCAATTGGTATTTTGATTATTATTCATGTTTTATTATTCCGTACTAGTACAAATAGTCATACCAGGAAAAGTTGAATTTCTACAAACAATAAAAGTGCTTTCAAGTCATCGTGCCAAAACACAGATTACCAGATATATGACAGTACAACCTGGGTCTGAGCCAGGGGCACCTGTGCCTACAAAACAGACAGTTATCGGAGTCTACAGACTATTTAGTCTAGACTATGAATGAGTAAAAACATAGTACTAGCAGTAATAGTCAAATGTCACATTTTGGCACATTACTCAGAAATGCATTTGCGTGACAGAAGTGTGATTCCTTTCCTTGAACGTGACAGAAGTACTGCATTTCTTATTTAATTATGTGCTGAGTGTACATACATACAGTACTAATGTCCAAGTATCAGTTTCACTCTGGTCTTTTCCCATATTACCTGAAGAGAACGTGAGCAATGGCCGATGATGTTACCTAAAGAAGAGAACGTGAGCGCTGATGCTCAGGCCCATGATGTTACCTAAAGAAGAGAACGTGAGTGCTGATGCTCAGTCCCATGATGTTACATGAAGAGAACGTGAGCGCTGATGCTCAGGCCCATGATGTTACCTAAAGAAGAGAATGTGAGCGCTGATGCTCAGGCCCATGATGTTACCTGAAGAAGAGAACGTGAGTGCTGATGCTCAGGCCCATAATGTTACATGAAGAAGAGAACGTGAGCGCTGATGCTCAGGCCCATGATGTTACATGAAGAAGAGAACGTGAGTGCTGATGCTCAGGCCCATGATGTTACCTGAAGAGAACGTGAGCGCTGATGCTCAGGCCCATGATGTTACATGAAGAAGAGAACGTGAGTGCTGATGCTCAGGCCCATGATGTTACCTGAAGAGAACGTGAGTGCTGATGCTCAGGCCCATGATGTTACCTGAAGAAGAGAACGTGAGTGCTGATGCTCAGGCCCATGATGTTACATGAAGAAGAGAACGTGAGTGCTGATGCTCAGGCCCATGATGTTACCTGAAGAGAACGTGAGTGCTGATGCTCAGGCCCATGATGTTACCTGAAGAGAACGTGAGTGCTGATGCTCAGGCCCATGATGTTACCTGAAGAGAACGTGAGTGCTGATGCTCAGGCCCATGATGTTACATGAAGAGAACGTGAGTGCTGATGCTCAGGCCCATGATGTTACCTGAAGAAGAGAATGTGAGTGCTGATGCTCAGGCCCATGATGTTACCTGAAGAAGAGAACGTGAGTGCTGATGCTCAGGCCCATGATGTTACATGAAGAAGAGAACGTGAGTGCTGATGCTCAGGCCCATGATGTTACCTGAAGAAGAGAACGTGAGTGCTGATGCTCAGGCCCATGATGTTACCTGAAGAAGAGAACGTGAGTGCTGATGCTCAGTCCCATGATGTTACATGAAGAAGAGAACGTGAGTGCTGATGCTCAGGCCCATGATGTTACCTGAAGAAGAGAACGTGAGTGCTGATGCTCAGGCCCATGATGTTACCTGAAGAAGAGAACGTGAGTGCTGATGCTCAGGCCCATGATGTTACCTGAAGAGAACGTGAGTGCTGATGCTCAGGCCCATGATGTTACCTGAAGAAGAGAACGTGAGTGCTGATGCTCAGGCCCATGATGTTACCTGAAGAAGAGAACGTGAGTGCTGATGCTCAGGCCCATGATGAGCATACAGTAGCTAACTATTCTAAAGTTCCTCTTCCTCTTCCTCTCCCACTCCTCAGCTGTGGTCTCCTGAGGCTGAGAGTGTTTGAACTGATCCCAGTAGCGCATACTCTCCTGAGCTTCCGCCCTGAGAGAGAGAGAGAGAAAAGGGGAATAAAACTCTTGAGATTTGTGTATGAACTCACACAGGGCTGTTTGTCAAATAAAATACAATTCTATTGGTCACATACACATATTTAGCAGATGTTATTGTGGGTGTAGCGAAATGCGTGTGTTCCTAGCTCCAACACTGCAGTAATATCTAACAATACACACAAATCTAAAAAGTAAAAGAATGGAACTAAGAAATATTAGGACGAGCAATTTCGCAGTCCAGAGTATATATACAGTAAATCAAATCAAGTCAAAAGTTTGGACACACAATCTCATTCAACGCTTTTTCTTTGTTTGTACTATTTTCTACATTGTAGAATAATAGTGAAGACATAAAAACTATGAAATAACACATATGGAATCCTGTAGTAACCAGAAAAGTATTAAACAAATCTAAATATATTTTATATTTGAAAATCTTCAAAGTAGCCACCCTTTGCCTTGATGACAGCTTTGCACACTCTTGGCATTCTCTCAACCAGCTTCATGAGGTAGTCACCTGAAATGCATTTCAATTAATAGGTGTGCCTTGTTAAAAGTTAATTTGTGGAATTTCTTTCCTTCTTAATGCATTTGAGCCAATCAGTTGTGCTGTGTCAAGGTAGGGGTGGTATACAGAAGATAGCATCTGTGAATGTATTGTAATGTTTTAAAATGGTATAAACTGCCTTAATTTTGCTGGACCTCAGGAAGAGCAGCTGCTGCCTTGGCAGGAACTAATGGGGATCCATAATAAACACAAATATAGTATATACAGCGCTGTGAAAAAGTATTTGCCCCCTTTCTAATTTTCTCTACTTTTGCATATTTTTGATACTGAATGTTATCAGAATTTCAACCAAAACCTAATTTAGATAAAGGGAACCTGAGTTTACAAATAAACAAAATTGATACTTGTTTTATTTATTTACTTAACAAAGTTGTGCAACACCCGATTCCCCTGTGTGAAAAAGTAATTTCCCCCCCACCTTTAGCTGCAATGACTCCAACCAAATACTTCCCGTAGTTGTTGATCAGTCTCTAACATCGCTGTGGAGGAATATTAGCCCACTCTTGCATGCAGAACTGCTTTAACTCGACGACATATGTGTGTTTCCAACCATGAACTGCTCGTTTCAAGTCCTGCCACAAATTCTCAATTGGGATTAGGTCTGGACTTTGACTAGGCAATTCCAAAATGTCAAATGTGTTTATTTTTAGCCATTTTTTATGTAGAATCATTCTCTTGCTGCATGACCCAGCTGTCCTTCAGCTTCAGCTCACAGACGGATGGCCTGACATTCTTGCCTGACATTCTCCTGTAGAATTCTCTGATACAGAGCAGAATGTATGGTTCCTTCTATTAAGGCAAGTCGTTCAGGTCCTGAGGCAGCAAAGCATCCCCAAACCATTACACTACCACCAACACCATGCTTGACCATTTGTATGAGCTTCTTACTGTGGAATGCAGTGTTTGGTTTTCACCAGGCATAATGGGACACGTGTGTGTGTGTGTGTGTGTGTGTGTGTGTGTGTGTGTGTGTATGGGTTAGTTCCTGCTTGCTTGAGTGTGTGCACATTTGTTTATGTACCTGGGGTTGTATGTGGAGGTGGGTCTGAAGGCCTGTCCCCCAGTGTAAGGGTGCCGTAGCCGCAGGTCGTACTCTCTCCTGGACACCTCCTTACTCAGCACCCTGTAGGCCTCGTTCAGCTCCACAAACTGGCCATGCAGCCCCGGGTTAGACGGGTCACTGTCTGGGTGCATCTGGTAGAGAGACAGGGGGCAGTGAGGATTAGTGATGAAAAAGCAGTCGATACCAGCACACTGTTGAATGCTCCCGCTGTTTCAGTCGGTGCTAAATGGATGTGTGTACACTACATTTGAGCAGTCAGGATGAGGATTAGGACAAACCAGGGTTACTACTGTACATGCATACATACAGATAGATATAAACTTACTGTGTAGCTACAAACTGCAGAAAACTCATGTACTGACATAATACAACACACACACAATACCAATATGTACTGGTAAATATACTGTACATCCCTGTTAACATAGAGATCCTCACAACACCAAAACAAACAGTACAACAGTGAGGCTCCAAAAGTATTGGGACAGTGACACATTTGTTGTTTTGGCTCTGTACTCCAGCACTTTGGATTTGAAATGATACGCGAGTATGAGACCGTTGAGGGTATTTTCATCCATATCGGATGAACCGTTTAGAAATTACAGCACTTTTTATACATAGTCGCCCCCATTTTAGGGGACCAAAAGTATTGGAACAAATTCACTTATATGTGTATTAAAGTAATCAAAAGTTTAGTATTTGGTCCCATATTCCTAGCACGCAATGATTACATCTCGCTTGTGACTATCATTTCGGAGTCACTTTCCTTGTAAGAACAGAATGTCTCTTCTACATTAATGTGGATGTTACCATGATTACGGGCAGTCCTGAATGAATCGTGAATAATGATGAGTGAGAAAGTTAGACGCACAAATATCATAACACCCCCAAAAAATGCTAACATCCCCTGTTATTGTAATGGTGAGAGGTTAGCATGTCTTGGGGGTATGATATTTGTGTCTAACTTTCTCACTCATCATTACTCACGATTCATTCAGGATTATTCGTAATCATGGTAGCAGCCACATTAATATAGTGTTTAGAAACATATTCTATTCCTATTTACAATAAAAGTGACTCCAAAATGACAATACATTATTTACCATTAATTTCGATTGTGCACAAAATTATCTGAAACACAACCAAAAACAAACAGCAAATGCATCCAACAAGTTTGTAGAGTCACAAACTTGATGTAATCATGTGCTAGGAATATGGGACCAAATACTAAATTTGACTACTTTAATAGACATAAGTGAATTAATTTGTCCCAATATTTTTGGTCCCCTAAAATTGGGGTTACTATGTACAATACGTGCTGTAATTTCTAAAAGTTTCAACCGATATGGATGAAAATGCACATTAACCTCATAGTCACTGTATCATTTCAAATTCAAAGTGTTGGAGTACAGAGCCAAAACAAAACGTGTCACTGTCCCAATACTTTTGGAGCTCACTGTATATTTATTCATGAACACAGTGGGAATGTGATGTTGGAAGATAGAAAAATACTGTGGAAGAGTGCACTCGTGTGGTCAGAGAGAGAAGTTGCAATTCCTTATAAACCATAATTGCATGCAACAATAAAGCCTAAATATGTGCTGCTTAAACCATTAAATCATGTGCCTTTTATGAATTTACTAAGTATTTAAAGCTTTTAGTTGATAGGTTCGGAGATTGTCGTACCTTTTTTGATTTATCGAAAAATGCATTCTTGATTTGCTCCAGTGTGGCATCAGGTTTTAGACCAAGAAGGTCGTAGTGGTTAAATGCCGCTCTGCAATGAGACACAAGGAATCCTAATTATACAGGATAACAATACACAGTACTGGGACCACATACAGTACAGTATTGTGACCATGGACTCAACAATGCCTAACAGACCACAATCATCAGCATACTAGTGTAAGTACAGTGTAATTAGACAAGTGTCAAATGCACACAAACACACCGGCATGCACATTGTATAGCTGTGCACAAAGGTAAATACTGTAGAGGGAGAGAGCATACCTGTGCACAGAGCTCTGAAAGAGCAGGCGCAGTCCGCTCTTGCAGCACCATAGACAGCTCTGACAAAGACGCAGCTGGGCCTCCAACTGCATGGTGGGATGTATTGTTGCCTATAGAGTTTACAAAACAAATGACCTACGGAGGAGAAAAGACGTAGGAAAATATCAGTAGTGGAAGTATAAAAACTATATCTGGGGATGAGTTATCAATCATATCATATATCCCTCACTAGCTTTAAGCACCAGCTGTCAGAGCAGCTCACAGATTACTGCACCTGTACATAGCCCATCTATAATTTAGCCCAAACAACTACCTCTTCCCCTACGGTATTTATTTATTTATTTTGCTCCTTTGTACCCCATTATTTATATTTCTCCTTTGCACACTACTTTGCACATTTCTACTTTCTTCCACTTTAAATCTACCATTCCAGTGTTTTACTTGCTATATTGTATTTACTTCGCCCCCATGGCCTTTTTTAGCCTTTACCTCCCTTATCTCACCTCATTTGCTCACATTGTATATAGACTTATTTTTCTACTGTATTATTGACTGTATGTTTGTTTTACTCCATGTGTAACTCTGTGTTGTTGTAGGTGTTGAACTGCTTTGCTTTATCTTGGCCAGGTCGCAATTGTAAATGAGAACTTGCTCTCAACTTGCCTACCTGGTTCAATAAAGGTGAAATAAAAAATATATATAAAAAAATATGCCTATTGCATCAAAGACAGTTACAAATACTTTCCCCATATAATGTGATAATAGGGTGCCGTTGTCACATATACCGTTCAGTCAGTAGGATGTCATTGAAAAGATAGTGGTCAGCAACAGGACAAAGAGGAGAGTCCACTCAGTCACTGGGCACGTGACGTCACTGCAACACAACAAGAGCAAAGAGGGCGTCATATATTGTGCAGGCTTTGAGCATAGTCAACATAGCTAGTCTTTTTTTACTTGATAAATATAGTCAACATAGCTAGTCTTTTTTTTACTTGATAAATATAGTCAACAGTGAATCTTTCCACTGAGATTGACGCTTGGCCAATTTAAAGTTAGAAGAGTTTGAAGACACTGTAGTCACAGCATGAATACAACAACAGTTCAGTCATTACCTACAGTAATTCACAGCAAGTTACACGTTCTGTCCCTTGCAAATCATCTAACTAGTTACTCCATTGATTATGTTTTGAGCATTTGTTAGCTGTCCTGGCTAGTTAGCTAGTGTGGAGAAGCATTAAACAAACTTGATAGTATCTGTAGCTATACACTTGTGGACATAGCTGGCTACCCAGTTAACTTACTTTATGCATATACCTTTAGTTATTATCAGTCGAAATTGTACAGTCAACACACAGTATACTCTAGTTAGCATGGCTAGCTAACTAGGTAGAATTTAGCCAATAGTAGCTAACGTTAGCTAGCTAACTCAACTAAAGAGACTGTTGACCTATGATTTCATGTGGCAAAAACACACTAGTATTTTAACAAAAGACAGAATCAAGGGTAAAGAAGCACAGACGTACCACAATACTGCATTTTCTTCGTTTCATAACAAAAAAATAATGGGAACGGGTTGTTACATAAGTGTCTTTAACAGATTGCAGTGCTGCTGTCTGCAACATTGTTGTCTGGGTAGAGTAGTTTTCAGTAAGGAACGCTGTAGCAAAAATGTTTTACAACGGAAAACACATGTGTTCCTATTGGACAAATTCAGGACGATAGTACCCAGTTTCATTCCCTTTCTAAACGTTTATTCCATACTGACCACGACCATACGCTACTAAACGTTTTTTTATTTTGAAGGTTAACCCTTTCATGCCTTTCCATTCTCTACAAGATATGCATCAAGTGGATAGTTTTTTCTTGCTAACAGCAATTATCTACATTAAATCAAAAGTATGTTCAATAACGTATTGGGGAAACGTGTTGTTCAATACAAACCGTTCCGCAACGTAGCAAATGTTCAAGCGAACTGAACACACCTCTGCTGTGAGAGTGGGCGAGGCTGACCTGATTGTTATGACCCTCTATCCCCAAAACCACTTCCTGGGCTTACTTTTGTTTAAACTTGAGACCACACATTTGTGTCTCTCACCGACCGTTTTTGAACATGTTTATGACTTTACCAAACGCTCAAGGCTTTAGTTCAGTCAGCGCCGACTCCAGAAATTGTAACGAAACATGTTCGTTGTTCAGGCTTGACTTTACTTGTTTATGCTAGAGCGGTGGAGGGAACCGTATGTGGTAAGCATCTTTATAACTAGATCTATTTTTGTGTACGTTACCTTGTCAGGACAAGGTGTTGTTTATTTCAAACTGTCAAACGAATATTGGCGAGAAACTGATTTAACATCTCCATAGGGGAACTCTGGAGCTCTGTCAGAGTGACCATCGGGTTGTTGGTCACTTCCCCGACCAAGACCCTTCTCCCCCGATTGATCAGTTTGGCCAGGAGGCCAGCTTTAGGAAGAGTCTTGGTGTTTCCAAAATTCTTCCATTTAAGAATGATGGAGGCCACTTTGTTCTTTGGGACCTTCAAAGCTGCAGTTGTTTTTTGGTACCCTTCCCCAGATCTTTGCCTCACACAATCCTGTCCCGGAGCTCCACGGACAATTCCTTCGACCTCGTGGCTTGGTTTTTGCTCTTGACATGCACTGTCAACTGTGGGACCTTATATAGACAGGTGTGTGCCTTTCCAAATCATGTCCAAGCAATTGAATTTATCACAGGTGGACTCCAATCAAGTTGTAGAAACATCTCAAGGAAACAGGATGTACCTGAGCTCAATTTCAAGTCTCATAGCAAAGGGTCTGAATACACACATTGTAGATTGATGAAGAACATTTTTAATTTAATCCAGTTTGGAATGAGCCTGTAACTTATCAAAATGTGGAAAAAGTCAAGGGGTCTGAATACTTTCTGAATGCACTGTATGTGAAATCTAATGTAACTGAGAGTCATGATGAAGGGCTACTACCAAACCAGTTTACTAGCTATTCAGTTTAAAGCAGCTCCATAGCTACAGTTTTCTCCCGATATTGGACTCTTGTAATTTCGGGAACATTTTATAAACCGATTCAGCCCGAAAATGAATTCAAATACTTTTCCTGCATGGGACACACTGTTTCCACAACACTTTGAAAAGTGATTTTCGTAGCAAGTTAGGAGAGCCTTCTCGCTAACATTTTCCTAACATTAGTCTCCTAACCTGCTACGCAAAAGTCACTTCGGAATCGGAGTGCCATGAAAAGCATCACATTTCAGTCAGTCAACTTCGGTACTCCCGCGACTTTGGTTGAAGGATCTACAATCACGCCTGACGAGCCCGATGAAATCAGTGCCTCGCTGGAAGCCCCGCCTTCAACAAGTGATAAATGTGAGGCTGGGATTCATTCCTTCAATTATTCCGCTCTTCACCTCGGTGTGAACAGGAATGATTCACACTACTAAACAAACAATTGGAAAACAAGACTGTGTTACGTTGCGCCAACAAAATTTCCCCCTAGTGGTAGAGCGTGATCACCCCCTGGACGTTGTGTGCTAAAGGTTGTACTTATTCTCCTAATTTTTTAACCACAAACAATGTGTTATTCTTCAATTTACTGGTGCAATTAGTAAAAGGACTAAGAAAACACCCGAGACGACGATGGCTAAGCCGTGTTCGGGGACAAGATCATGCCTCCAGTCATGTGGTTATAGCATTTCTCTGAAAGATACTCACGATCTATGTGTAGTTTGTCTTGGTTTGGAGTGCGCTCAGACTGCCCTCCCTTGAACCAGTCCGTGTGCATATTGCCACCTACTGCATACACACTCCCTGGAAAGACATGTAGCATTCTTGAGGAAGCTAGGAATTATGGATGGCGACTTTCCAGTACCTCGGTTGGGACCGTGGTCAGAGCAAATGTCTTGTCTGCCTGGGTATGGGGTATGCGGTGGCTGCTCACTGTTGCCAGTTACGGGAGGCTACTAGAAGAGAGAGGGCGGTCAGATTCGGTGGGTACCCCCCGCCGCCTTTGTCTGCCTCGGTCAAGCACCACTTGCCTCTCTTCCCAGACTTTTTGAAGAAGGGTCCGGTCCCAACTTGGTGATCCGGTTTTACGTGGACTTTCGCGACCGGGTTAGCTAAACAAATTTTTATTATTTATTATTTCACCTCTATTTAACCAGGTAGGCCAGTTGAGAACAAGTTCTCATTTACAACTGCGACCTGGCCAAGATAAAGCAAAGCAGTGCGACACAAATAACAACACAGAGTTATTTGGGCTATTTACAGATGGGCTTTGTACAGGTGCAATGATCTGTGAGCTGCTCTGACAGCTGGTGCTTAAAGAAAGTGAGGGAGATATGAGTCTCAAGCTTCAGTGATTTTTACAATTCGTTCCAGTCATTGGCAGCAGAGAACTGGAAGGAAAGGCGGCCGAAGGAGGAATTGGCTTTGGGGGTGACCAGTGAAATATACCTGCTGGTGCGCGTGCTACGGGTGGGTGCTGCTATGGTGACCAGTGAGCTAAGGTGGGGCTTTACCTAGCAAAGACATAGATGACCTGGAGCCAGTGAGTTTGGCGACGACTATGAAGCGAGGGCCAGCCAACGAGAGCATACAGGTCGCAGTGGTGGGTGGTATATGGGGCTTTGGTGACAAAACGGATGGCACTGTGATAGCAAATTGGATGCAGTCTGAGTAGAGTGTTGGAGGCTATTTTGTAAATGACATCACCGAAGTCAATGATCGTTAGGATAGTCAGTTTTATGAGGGTATGTTTGGCAGCATGAGTGAAGGATGCTTTGTTGCGAAGCCGATTCTAGATTTAATTTTGGATTGGAGATGCTTAAAGTGAGTCTGGAAGGAGAGTTTACAGTCTAACCAGACACCTAGCTATTTGTAGTTGTCCACATATTCTAAGTCAGAACTATCCAGAGTAGTGATGCTGGACGGGCGTGCGGGTGCGGGCAGCGATCGTTTGAAGAGCATGCATTTAGTTTTACTTGCATTTATGAGCAGTTGGAGGCCACGGAAGGAGTGTTGTATGGCATTGAAGCTCATCTGGAGGTTAGTTAACACAGTGTTCTAAGAAGGGCCAGAAGTATACAGAATGGTGTCGTCTGGATCAGAGAATCATCAGCAGCAAAAGCGACATCATTGATGTATACAGAGAAAAGAGTCGGCCCGAGAATTGAACCCTGTGGCACCCGCATAGAGACTGCCAGAGGTCCGGACAACAAGCCCTCCGATTTGACACACTGAACTCTGTCTGAGAAGTAGGCGAGGCAGTCATTTGAGAAACAAAGGCTGTTGAGTCTGCCGATAAGAATGTGGTGATTGACAGAGTCGACCTTGGTCAGGTCAATGAATATGGCTGCACAGTATTGTCTTTTATCGATGGCGGTTATGATATCGTTTAGGACCTTGAGCGTAGCGGAGAAGGTACTGTGGGCTTTGAAATGGTCGGTGATCTGTTTGTTAACTTGGCTTTCGAAGACCTTTAGAAAGGCAGGGCAGGATGGATATAGGTCTGTAACAGTTTGGGTCTAGAGTGTCTCCCCCCTTGAAGAGGGGGATGAACGCGGCAGCTTTCCAATCTTTGGGGATCTCAGACGATACGAAAGAGAGGTTGAACAGACTAGTAATAGGGGTTGCAACAATTGCGGTGGATAATTTTAGAAAGAGAGGGTCCAGATTGTCCAGCCCAGCTGATTTGTAGGGGTCCAGATTTTGCAGCTCTTTCAGAACATCAGCTATCTGGATTTGGGTGAAGGAGAAATGGGGGAGGCTTGGGCAAGTTGCTGTGGGGGGTGCAGGGCTGTTGACCGGGGTAGAGTTAGCCAGGTGGAAAGCATGGCCAGCCGTAAAAAAATTCTTATTGAAATTCTCAATTATTGTGGATTTATCAGTGGTGACAGTGTTTCCTAGCCTCAGTGCAGTGGGCAGCTGGGAGGAGGTGCTCTTATTCTCCATGGACTTTACAGTGTCCCAGAACTTTTGGGAGTTTGTGCTACAGGATGCAAATTTCTGTTTGAAAAAGCTAGCCTTTGCTTTCCTAACTGCCTGTGTATATTGGTTCCTAACTTCCCAGAAAAGTTGCATATCGCGGGGGCTATTCGATGCTAATGCAGTATGCCACAGGATGTTTTTGTGCTGGTCAAGGGCAGTCAAGTCTGGAGTTAACCAAGGGCTATATCTGTTCCTGGTTCTACATTTTTTGAATGGGGCATGCTTATTTAAGATGGTGAGGAAAGCACTTTTAAAGAATAACCAGGCATCCTCTACTGATGGAATGAGGTCAATGTCCTTCCAGGATACCCGGGCCAGGTCGATTAGAAAGGCCTGCTCGTTGAAGTGTTTTAGGGAGCGTTTGACAGTGATGAGGGGTGGTCGTTTGACCGCAGACCCATTACGGACGCAGGCAATGAGGCAGTGATCGCTGAGATCCTGGTTGAGTACTGCTAACCAGGTTGGATAACTCACAGAGGCGAGCTAGCTATTCCTGCCTCCCCATGGTGGAGTTGCTTGGGTAGCTGTCTTGTCGAGTATACGTAGTGTTAAGTCGCTTGGTTATTCTAAACGGAACTTGCTGTGGCCAAAGAGGTTAGCTAGCATGCTTAACTTCCGGGAGTGAAACCTGCTAGCTTTCACCTGGCTTTATGGCAACCCCATTCCTATTTTCAGTTCCTTGAGTTGGGGGGAGTGAAGGAAACAGGGTTTGCGTGCACCTCTGATGAAGAAGCAGCCCCCCGAGCACTTGGCTGGGGTAACCCCCGGAGCGAGGGTCCTTGACACAGGTCTGAGTGACCAGTGCGCCCATCAGCAAAAACATGAACTCTTCCCACATAAATGGCTCATTACTGGGATTCATAGCTAATTCCTGCCTGTAGCTCACTAGTCCCTATGAAGTGTCTAGTGGTACAGGTTATGGGCTCCAAAGTCGATTAGTTGTTGGTAGTGGAGTTGAGGGAACGAGCAGGGTTGGACATGACCTCGCTCTTATCCCACACGCAGTCTCTATGGTTCACATTTGCCTCTGAATGAGCCGTCTGTCTCCAGTTTAACACTTTTCGTCCCTGGGAATTATATTAATTTACAAATCAGCCCTTTCTGTTACACCCGAAAGTGTCAATTTTTCAGAGCTCTCTGTCCCATTCCCAGCTATTTTACAAAGTGCTTTGTCGCCAGTACCTATGACTGGTCGGTAGGGTAACCTCCATGATAAGTTCCCTGCGTCTATTTTTAATGTGTGCGGTCCAGCACTGAGTGCCAGCTGGTTACCGGAACACATCTTACCACCTAAATCGAGTGAGGCTACTTGTGACAATAGTACCCCCAAGTGGCATGGCCAATCAGGGTACGTCACTGATCGCCGAAGCACGTGTGCCCAGAGTGGACCGGGCTGTAAGCAAACCATGGCACATTAAACACATTTCAACTGAGTTCCACAGTGTTCACGGGTGTTAATAAGTGTTGTCTTCCGTATGTGAGTTCGATGAAACATGTTCAGACACACGGTTGTCAAAAGTGGTGGAAATGGAAGAAGAACCAAACTCTCCCAGTCCAGAAGGTGGCGTCCCGCCCCTTCAGATGGTACTTCACGGGAGTCCCGCTGTTTGCTCCAACCAATGGTGCGCATGCGCAGTATCGCCCTGGATCATGCAAACAGTAATGTCAGGGTACAGGCTACAATTTGTTGTGCGTTCCCCACACTTGCAGCTGCATCACATCTACGGTTCCCGAGGCCTCAGTGTCCGTTTTGAGGGAGCAAATATCCTCCCGTTTCCAGAAGCAAGCAGTCCGAGTGGTTGCTATGTCAAAGATTTGGGACTGCTAGTACAGCTGATATTCCTGGTTACGAAAAGGGATGGGACTTTGCGTCCCATTCTAGGCCTACAAGCCCTCAACAAGCACCTTGGAGTCTACAAATTCAGAATGCTATTACAGTGATTGGCTGGTGGCGGGGGAGTCAAGGGGGAAAGCAGTGTTGCACACAACCATGCTACTGTCCCGTATTCAGTCTCTAGGCTTCATAAGAAACCAGAAAAAAGCTGTCTGACTCCATCTCAGTGCATTCCGTTTCTGGGTCTTTAGCTAAACTCACTCACGTATCACACTTTTCTATCCCCACGGAGGGTGGGGTGTGCTGTACAATGGTAACTTGATTCAGGGGAAAGAGACACTGATGTCAATTACCCCGAGTATCTGGCACTCAGGCGCTTCCCACAGTTTTTGTCAGGATGGCTTGTGCTGGTCAGAACGGACAATATGTCAGTGGTGGCGTGCATCAACCTCCTTTTTTTGTAAAATTTTATTTGAGTTTTCTTAAAAAACATACATAAACAAAGACCATAGACAACTTCACATTTACGTAAATTAATTTCTACAAACATTGATGACATCACACTTGCTCAGATCAAATAAAATAAAATGTTGTGCTGAATACAACAGGTGTAGACCTTACAGTGAAATGCTTACTTACGAGCCCCTAACCAAAAGTGCAGTTAAAAATATATATATGGATAAGAATAAGAGATAAAAGTAATCAAAAGAGCAGCAGTAAAAAATAACAATATATACAGGGGGTTGCCGGTACAGAGTCAATGTGCGGGGGCACCGGTTAGTTGAGGTAGTATGTACATGTAGATAGAGTTATTAAAGTGACTATGTATAGATGACAACAGAGAGTGGCAGTGGTGTGGAGAAGGGAGGGGGGCCATGCAAATAGTCTGGGTAGCCATTTGACTAGATGTTCAGGAGTCTTATGGCTTGGGGGTAGATGTTGTTAAGAAGCCTCTTGGACCTAGACTTGGCGCTCCTGTACCGCTTGCCGTGCGGTAGCAGAGAGAACAGTCTATGACTAGGGTGGCTGGAGTCTTTGACCATTTTTAGGGCCTTCCTCTGACACAGCATGGTATAGAGGTCCTGGATGGCAGGAAGCTTGGCCCCAGTCATGCACTGGGCCGTTCGCACTACCCTCTGTAGTGCTTTGCCGTCGGAGGCCGAGCAGTTGCCATAACAGGCAGTGATGCAACCAGTCAGGATGCTTTCCATGGTGCAGCTGTAGAACCTTTTGAGGTTCTACAGGAACTTGAAGCTCTCAACCTGCTCCACTGCAGCCCCGTCGATGAGAATGGGGGCATGCTCGGTCCTCCTTTTCCTGTAGTCCACAATAATCTCCTTTGTCTTGATCACGTTGAGGGAGAGGTTGTTGTCCTGGCACCACACGGCCAGGTCTGTGACCTCCTCCCTATAGGCCGTCTCGTTGTTGTCGGTGATCAGGCTTACCGCTGTTGTATCATCGGCAAACTTAATGATGGTGTTGGAGTCGTGCCTGGCTGTGCAGTCATGAGTGAACAGGGAGTACAGGAGAGGGCTGAGCATGCATCACTGAGGGGCCCCTGTGTTGAGGATCAGTGTGGCGGATGTGTTGTTACCTACCCTTACCACCTGGGGGTGGTCCGTCAGGAAGTCCAGGATCCAGTTGTAGAGGGAGGTGTTTAGTCCCAGGGTCCTTAGCTTACTGATGAGCTTTGAGGGCACTATGGTGTTGAACGCTGAGCTGTAGTCAACGAATAGCATTCTCACATAGGTGTTCCTTTTGTCCAGGTGGGAAAGGGCAGTGTGGAGTGCAATAGAGATTGCATCATCTGTGGATCTGTTGTGGCGGTATGCAAATTGGAGTGGGTCTAGTGTTTCTGAGATGATGGTGTTGATGTGAGCCATGACCAACCTGTACTGCTGATGCTCCCCAGTACTGCTGATGACCATACGGCTATGGCTGCTCCTGCTTGAACCAAGTGCAGTCCCAACCTACAGACAAACAAACCAAAATCAGTAACACTATTGCTGTAACCACAGGAACCCCAAGGCGTGACATATTACCAGACCAAACATATTAAGGAATAATTACACAGTCATAGCGGCACTCAAGTTCCCCCCCCCCCCAATATATATATACATATTTTTTCACCAATTAGAGTGCAGCTCACTGGAGAGGAAAGGAGAGGAGAGGACATCAACACAGCACAAAAAGCAACCATACCTTCAGTTAGGTTCTCCTTTCAATGTATAGGTGTGAACAGAATGTTACTCCATTAAACTGAATCTGTGTGCAAATTATGCAACTCAGAACAACTCAAAGATTGATATGCTGCTACTCTATATATTGGTCAGGACGTTAGCTGGGTGGGTGTAGTCTATGTTTTGTGTTTCTATGTTGGGTTTGTTGTTTGGCCTAATATGGTTCTCAATCAGAGGCAGGTGTTTGTCATTGTCACTGATTGGGAACCATATTAAGGTAGCCTGTTTGCACTGTTGGTTTGTGGGTGATTGTTTTCTGTCTTTGTGTTCTGCACCAGATATAACTGTTTTCAGTTTTCACATTTATTGTTTTGTAGCTTGTAGTGTTCATGTTGAACACTAGCCGCGCTGCGTTTTGGTCCTCTCCTTCATCCCAGGAAGAAAGCCGTTACAATTACCCTATAAAAGGTCATTGCTTATTGGTTATCTTCTGTATTGCATTTCTCTGACCTTTGACGTTGTGGAAATCTGTTTCAGGGATCTCTCCTCCCCCTGTTGCTCCTGCAGACGCCTCTTCCACTCCTCTGTGGAGTAGAACACCACTACCGCCCTGCGCCTGAAACCAGCGAAGCACAGCAGCCTCTGGCACTGAGCTGAGGGGTTGGACGTTGGGCTGGAGAACAAGAAGAAAAATACTTTGTCTTTACAGAGAACTCAAATTCATACTTTTTGCTTGAGGGGGGTAGGCAAGAGGATGAGAGGTGGAGAGGCAGAGAAAGGTTGTCTAAACTATTTTATATGGTCACTGAGACAGATCCCAGACTGAGGCTGGGTTCAGTGCTGCTCTCTCTCTCTGGGTCACCATGGAGAGACTGTCCTCCACAGCTGATCCTGCATGGTCTTTAGACTGTCCAACAACCAAAGTACGTGTGTCTTGATACGAGATGACCATCGGTGATATACACTACCGTTCAAAAGTTTGGGGTCACTTAGAAATGTCCTTGTTTTTGAAAGAAAAGCTAATTCTTGTCCATTAGAATAACATCAAATTGATCAGAAATACAGTGTCAACATTGTTAATGTTGTAAATGACTATTGTAGCTGGAAACGGCAGATTTTTTATGGAATATCTACATAGGTGTACAGAGACCCATTATCAGCAACCATCACTCCTGTGTTCCAATGACACGTTGTGTTAACTAATCCAGGTTTATCATTTTAAAAGGCTAATTGATCATTAGAAAAGCATTTTGCAATTATGGTAGCACAGCTGAAAATTGTTGTTCTGATTAAAGAAGCAATAAAACTGTCCTTCTTTAGACTAGTTGAGTATCTGGAGCATTGTAACGAGTGTGCTGACAGTCGGGAAGCAAGTTCAGGGAGTGAGTGTTTGAATAAATAAACGCAACTAAATACAAAACAAGAAACACAAACAACGCACAGACATGACACTGGAACAGAAACAATAACACCTGGGGAAGGAACCAAAGGAAGTGACATATATAGGGAAGGTAATCAGGGAGGTGATGGAGTCCAGGTAAGTCTGATGTGCGTAACGATGGTGACAGGTGTGCACCATAACGAGCAGCCTGGTGACCTAGAGGCCGGAGAGGGAGAACACGTGACAGCATCAGCATTTGTGGATTCGATTACAGGCTCAAAATGGCCAGAAACAAAGAACTTTCTTCTGAAACTCGTCAGTCTATTCTTGTTCTGTGAAATGAAGGCTGTTCCATGCGAGAAATTTCCAAGAAACTGAAGATCTCGTACAACGCTGTGTAGTACTCCATTCACAGAACAGCACAAACTGTCTCTAACCAGAATAGAAAGAGGAGTGGGAGGCCCCGGTGCACAACTGAGCAAGAGGACAAGTACATTAAAGTGTCTCATTTGAGAAACAGACGCCTCACAAGTCCTCAACTGGCAGCTTCATTAAATAGTACCCGCAAAACACCAGTCTCAACGTTAACAGTGAAGAGGCGACTCCAGGATGCTGGCCTTCTAGGCAGAGTTCCTCTGTCCAGTGTCTGTGTTATTTTGCCCATCTTAATCTTTTCTTTTTAGTGGCCAGTCTGAGATATGGCTTTTTCTTTGCAACTCTGCCTAGAAGGCCACCATCCCGGAGTCGCCTCTTCACTGTTGACGTTGAGACTGGTGTTTTGCGGGTACTATTTAATGAAGCTGCCAGTTGAGGACTTGTGAGGCGTCTGTTTCTCAAATATCTGAAATCAGCACCGCAGAGAAAACAGTAGTTCCATGCCCAGAGAGATGTCAACTACTTATAAACATGCAGTAACTACTCGATACCCAAAATGTTAAGCTATTTTTCCACCCAAAGAATTACAAAGAAATTACACATTTTTATAGGAAGATGTTTATTGATTTTCACAATGAGGATGATAAATAAAAATATGAATATAAAGAACCAGTATAAAACAAAAACAAATCAATATTGACAGTAATACTACAAAATGCAATAGATTATAGACATCCTATCTCTCTTCCGTTTTTTTGCTCCGCATTCTGTGTGTCACCACAACTACTAAGGTCAGGGTACAGAGTTTGAAGGTCAAGACTTGTTTTTCCAACAAGTATTGGACATTCCTCTATTCTCTATATCTCTGTAAACCTTCTTGGCTCAGCCCAGTTCACACTAAACACTACACTTGATGACACTATCATCAAAATTCTATATTCTCAAATGCCTTGAAAGCAGCTGCATCTACACATATAGCATCATACAACAACCTTCACTTGAGGAAGAGAGTGATTCTGCGACACAATAGAACATTCATGTGTCTTGCTCACATAGTGAGCCTGTCTGAATATAGTGGCTCTCTTTCACAAATACCACATGCTTCTTACTTCTCAATGAAAGCGGCTCAGTACAAATGTGCATTAACTCACTCAAAACAACAAATTACTTTTTCCTTGAGCGCTAACATACAAATGGTACATTTGGCAACTTTGGAACTGTTGGATATAACAGACATACAGTACCAGTACAAAGTTTGGCCCACCTACTCATTCAAGGGTTCTCTTTATTTTAACTTTTTTCTACATTGTCGAATAATAGTGAAGACATCAAAACTATGAAATAACACATATGGAATTATGTATTAACCAAAAAAGTGTTAAACAAATCAAACAGCTCAAATAAGCAAAGACAAACGACAGTCCATCATTACTTTAAAACATGAGGGTCAGTCAATGCGGAAAATTGCAGCCCAAGTCAATGCTTCACAGAGTTCAAGTAACAGACACATCTCAACATCAACCATATATATAACTCTAGAATGAGATGGTAGTTGGTACTAGTTAAACATTTGATTTAAAAAATGCCATAACACTGCTTAATTTATTCTTCTTTTTTTGGTTACACTCAGTTAATCCCTTTTGATTGAAAAAACAATTTACCAAGTGGCATAATGTGAGGTTGGAGGTTGAACCTTACATAAGAGGCGAATGTGTTACATATGTGGTGAATGGTGGTGGTGATGAGGTTTAGCAGAAGAAAGGTGATTAGGGTTAGGGTAAAATAAAACCACTGGGTGTTGATGGGATAGCTGCATGGGGTTTCATTGGGGTTAAGGCCGGCGTTAGATAAAGATGCTAATAGCTCTGGTTGATGGTGGGTGTGGGGGTTAGGGGCTCCTTCTCCCTGGGCAGGCAGGGCCCATTGATGTGGTGGCTGTGGGAGTGGTAGAGACGCATGAAGGACAGGATGGAGTAAGTCAACCACAGTGCTGTCACATTCCACAGAGCGACCTGGAGAGAAAGAGAAACATTATTATAAGTATATATGATTAGTATTATTAGAGAGAGAGAAAAAGAGAGAGAGAGAAGGAGCACGAGGAAGGGGTAGAGGGAAATAGAGAGAGGAGAGAGAGAATACTTGACATTGAGGAAATTGAAACAACCTCTGTCAACGTGTACAAGTCTGGGACAGTAATGGTGCAGGGAATCCTCATGCAGTTCCAGCAGGACTTTTACGGGATCAAAGAGAGAGCACAGCAGGAAAAGCTGTCTCTCTGTGAGGGGGAGTCCACACAATCCAGACAGAACAGACCCACAAAACAGACCAGCACAACCCCCCCCCCCCCCGACAAGACCAGGAGGGCGGAAGGTGGAGACATGGTACAGCTAACAGCACTGAAAGAGGAGGTGAGAAAGCTGAAGTGTGACAGAGAGCAGGACACTCCCCCAGAGAAACCAGCAGAACAGCCCACCTCAGACCCGGACCACAACCTCAACACTAAACAGGGACAGACAACACAGGACTCACCAACCCAACAGACCCCACCCCCTCCTAACAGCCCTTCCTGTCAGCTCCCCTGATAGCTCTCCTGACAACCCCCACACATCCACTGAGGACAAACAAAAGCCAGAAATTGTGCTCCTCATTGACTCAAATGGCAAATATATTCAAGAGAATAAACTTTTTCCCAAACTCAAAGTGGCTAAACTCATGTGCCCAAACACTAGGCACGCCTTAGAGCTGTTGTCAGAGGACAGACTAGGGTCCCCCAGCCACATTATAATTCACACGGGCACAAACGACCTGAGGGCCCAGCAGGAAAGGGTGAAAAAAAAGGATTCTACATTCCCCAACACACAAGTGGTTTTCTCCACCCTGCTACCACCCCCAGGTGGTAAGGGTAGGCAACGAATTGTCTGTCACACTGATCCTCAACACTGGGGCCCCTCAGGGGTGTGTACTTAGTCCCCTCCTTTACTCCCTGTTCATCCACGACTGCGTGGTCACACGTCACTCCAACACCATCACTAAGTTTGCTGACAACACAACAGTGGTAGGCCTGATCACTGACAACGATGAGACAGCCTATAGGGAGGAGGTCAGAGAACTGGCAGTGTGGTGCCAGGACAACAACCTCTCCCTCAATGTGAGCAAGACAAAGGACCTGATCGTGGACTATAGGAAAAGGCGGGCCGAACAGGCCCCCATTAACATCAACGGGGCTGTAGTGGAGCGGGTCGAGAGTTTCAAGTTCCTTGGTGTCCAAATCACCAACGATCTATCATGGTCCAAACACACCAAGACAGTCATAAAGAGGGCACGACAAAACCTTTTCCCCCTCAGGAGACTGAAAAGATTTGTCATGGGTCCCCAGATCCTCAAAAAGTTATACAGCTGCACCATCGAGAGCATCCTGACCGGTTGCATCACCGCCTGGTATGGCAACTGCTCGGCATCTGACGTAAGGCGCTACAGAGGGTAGTGCGTACGGCCCAGTACATCACTGGGGCCAAGCTTCCAGGACCTATATAATAGGCGTGTCAGAGGAAAGCCCATAAAATTGTCAGAGACTCCAGTCACCCAAGTCATAGACTGTTTTCTCTGCTACCGCACGGCAAGCGGTACCGGAGCGCCAAGTCTAGGACCAAACAGCTCCTTAACAGCTTCTACCGCCAAGCCATAAGACTGCTGAACAATTAATAAAATGGCCACCGGACTATTACATTGACCCCCCCCTCCATTTGTTTTGTACACTGCTGCTACTCGCTGTTTATTATCTATGCATAGTCACTTAACCCCTACCTACATGTACAAATTACCTCTAACATGTACCTCCACACACTGACTCGGGTACCGGTACCCCTGTATATAGTCTCCACACTGACTCGGTATCGGTACCCCCTGTATATAGCCTCCGCACTGACTCGGGTACCGATACCCCCTGTATATAGCCTCCACACTGACTCGGTACCGGTACCCCCTGTATATAGCCTCCACACTGACTCGGTACCGGTACCCCCTGTATATAGCCTCCACACTGACTCGGTACCGGTACCCCCTGTATATAGCCTCCACACTGACTCGGTACCGGTACCCCCTGTATATAGCCTCCACACTGACTCGGTACCGGTACCCCCTGTATATAGCCTCCACACTGACTCGGTACCGGTACCCCCTGTATATAGCCTCCACACTGACTCGGTACCGGTACCCCCTGTATATCGCCTCGTTGTTATTGTGTTATTAGGTTACTTTGTATTATTTGTTTCCGTTAGTTTATTTGGCAAATATTTTCTTAACTCTTCTTGAACTGCACTGTTGGTTAAGGGCTTGTAAGTAAGCATTTCACGGTAAGGTCTACACTTGTATTCAGCGCAGGTGACAAATAAAGTTTGATTTGATTTGAAAATACATTCACCTTGCCACTATACAGCGGGTGAGTGCAAGAATTTCCTGGGACTGTGCCTCAAAACCTAATGTCTACCTGGTCCACCACTCCACCCTGGCCTTGAACGGCCTCACAACTTTTGTCAGGACCCTAAAGGACGTCACCCTCAACCACAGCCCCAGCACCTCACACAGGAGCAACAGAGCAACGGACACCCCGCCCAGACCAGTGAGACACCTTCCCAGACCTGCAAGACCCCCTCCCGAAGGACCTGCACCAAGAGAAAGCACGCCAAGAGGACCTGCACCCAGACCACAGCTTCACCAACCACACCCCGACCAGCTGAGACCACCCCAAACAAACCCCGGCCACACGCTATATAGGCCCTCCCAGATCAGACCTATGCCCCTTCTGCCCCCCATGTCCCCCGCCCCTGCAGCAAGGACCTCAACATGACAGCTGCACATATGCCCAGGCCGTGAGCATAGCAACAGGCCCAATCCCCACTACTGCACCCCCCAAGCCCCATCCTGTGACCTAAGAGTTATGTATCAGATGCTCAACATGCTCTGCTCACACCTACTGTGATGGTCCGGGCCTAAACCACACAAAAAAACACTAGACACTATGGAACACAAAGCTCTTACTATCTCATCCTGGAATATACAAGGTCTGCGGTCATCTGCCTTTGGCCTAAAGAGCAGGAACACAGACTTCATCAAAGAAATTGGAAATACAGACATTGTCATCCTACAAGAAACATGGTATAAAGGAGAAAGACCCACTGGTTGCCCTCTAGATTACAGAGAGCTGGTAGTCCCATCCACCAAACTACCAGGTGTGAAACAGGGAAGAGACTCAGGGGGTATGCTAATTTGGTATAGAGCAGACCTAACCCACTCTATTAAATATGTCAAAACAGGAACATTTTACATCTGGCTAGAAATGAATAAGGAAATGATCTCAACAGAGAAAAATGTCCTCACGTGTGCTACCTACAGTATATCCCCTCAATAGAATCCCCATACTTTAACAATGACAGATTCTCCATCCTAGAGGGGGAGATAAACAATTTCCAGGCCAGGGGACATGTATTAGTCTGTGGCAACCTAAATACCAGAACTGGACAAGAACCTGACACTCTTACCACACAGGGAGACAAACACCTACCTGGAGGTGACCGCATTCCCTCCCCCATATGTCCCCCTAGACACAACTATGACAAAACAACCAACAAAAATGGGTTACAACTCCTGCCGCTCTGTCGCACGCTGGGTCTGTACATAGTCAATGGTAGGCTTCAAGTTGACTCCTATGGTAGCTACACCTATAGCTCACCCATTGACAGTAGTACTGTAGATTACTTTATCACCTCAACCCAGAGTCTCTCAGAGCGTTCACAGTCAGCCCACTAACACCCCTATCAGATCACAGCAAAATCACAGTCTTCCTGAACAGACCAATACTCAATCATTGTCACGCCATGACCATAGAGAGCTGCTTATTCTCTATGTTGGTTGGGGCGTGACAGTGACTAGGGTGGGTTATCTAGGTGAATAATGATCTATGTTGGCCTGGTATGGTTCCCAATCAGAGGCAGCTGTTTATCGTTGTCTCTGATTGGGGATCATATTTAGGCAGCCATTTCCCCATTGTGCTTTGTGGGATCTTGACTATGTTTTTGTGTAGCTGCCTGTGAGCAGTCCAGAACGTCACGTTTCGTTTGTCTTCTGTTTTGTTTGGTGAGTTTCATGTTTATTTAACATGTGGAATTCTACGCACGCTGCGCCTTGGTCCAATCATTATGACGATCGTGACAATCATGAGACATCAATGCTAAAGGAACTACACAATATTAAGAAATGCTATAGATGGAAGGAAAGTAGTGTAGAAACCTACCGAAAAAGAATTAGGCAACAACAAATTCAAGCCTTTTTAGACAACTTTTTTTTTTTTAAGGCCTGAGGCCTTTTGCCTTTTGGTAGGCCGTCATTGTAAATAAGAATTTGTTCTTAACTGACTTTCCCAGTTAAATAAAGGCTAAATAAATACTTTGTTTATCCATTTCACTTGCTTTGGCAATGTAAACATATGTTTCCCATGCCAATAAAGCCCCTTGAATTGAATTGAATTGAGAGAGGGAGGGGGGGGGGGGGGGGGAATAGAGAGAGAGGAGAGAGAGAGTGAAACTGAATCACAAGAACACTCTGACTCACTCGTGTTTAGTAGTGGTGTAAAGAAAATAATGTACTTTTTACTCCATACATTTTCCCTGACAGCCATTAGTACTCGTTACATTTTTAATGCATTGCAGGACAGGATAATGGTCAAATTCACACATTTATCAAGAGAACATCCCTGGTCATCCCTATTGCCTCTGATCTGGCGGACTCACTAAACACAAATGATTTGTTTGTAAATGATGTCTGAGAGTTGGAGTGTGCCCCTGGCTATCAGGCAATTAAAAATGCAAGAAAATGGTGGTCTGGTTTGCTTAATATAAGGAATTACTTTTACTTTCAATTACATTTACTTTTGATACTTAAGTATATTTAAAACCAAATAGTTTTAGACTTTTACTGACCTTCACATTCACTTTTACTTGAGTAATTTTCTATTAAGTTATCTTTACTTTTACTCAAATATGACAATTGGATAATTTTTCCACCACTGATGTTAAGGCAATGCAGAAGATTTATATTTTGAGTGGGGAATGTCCACTGGCATGAGATTGGCCAGCTATGGCGGACTACATACCTCTGCCAGGGTGAGCTCAGTGTAGAAGGACGACATCTCTACATCCAGGTACATGGGGACGGACTGGGATTCTGCACAGCTGCACAACGACAGAGAGACAGGAAACTGTCAATACTTAACAACGCTACAGCCACACCCCTGCAGCTTGACCCTCACACTCACTACAATGTATGCAACACACCGGTCAATACACAGTACTAGGGCCCAGAGTTTTCCCTGATGGTCCATGCATGCTACTAGGGCCCAGAGTTTTCCCTTGATGGCCCATGCACAGTACTAGGGCCCAGAGTTTTTCCTTGATGGTCCATGCACAGTAGTAGGGCCCAGAGTTTTTCCTGATGGCCGATGCACAGTACTAGGGACCAGAGTTTTTCCTGATGGTCCATGCACAGTACTAGGGACCAGAGTTTTTCCTGATGGTCCATGCACAGTACTAGGGACCAGAGTTTTTCCTGATGGCCGATGCACAGTACTAGGGACCAGAGTTTTTCCTGATGGTCCATGCACAGTACTAGGGACCAGAGTTTTTCCTGATGGCCGATGCACAGTACTAGCAACCAGAGTTTTTCCTGATGGTCCATGCACAGTACTAGCAACCAGAGTTTTTCCTGATGGTCCATGCACAGTACTAGGGACCAGAGTTTTTCCTGATGGTCCATGCACAGTACTAGCAACCAGAGTTTTTCCTGATGGTCCATGCACAGTACTAGCAACCAGAGTTTTTCCTGATGGTCCATGCACAGTACTAGCAACCAGAGTTTTTCCTGATGGTCCATGCACAGTACTAGCAACCAGAGTTTTTCCTGATGGTCCATGCACAGTACTAGGGACCAGAGTTTTTCCTGATGGTCCATGCACAGTACTAGCAACCAGAGTTTTTCCTGATGGTCCATGCACAGTACTAGCAACCAGAGTTTTTCCTGATGGCCGATGCACAGTACTAGGGCCCAGAGTTTTTCCTGATGGTCCATGCACAGTACTAGCAACCAGAGTTTTTCCTGACCAAATGACATGGAATACCCTAAAGTATTTCCTGTTGATATGTAGGCCTCAGTGTATAAACATTACCTGTAGGGTCTGATGTTGTCATCAGTGACAGTGTTGCACCAGGAGGCCAGCCTAAGGGAGAGGGTGACAATGACCCCTCCAGACACAGGCTCAGGGTCAGGAAGGCGGAGAACAAGGTTCTGGAAAAGGAATACAATAATAACATAGGTGACAGTGAACAAGTGGAAACATTGTCATTTGACATAAACTGTTATAACTATGTAATAGTAGTTAGCCCATAACACATAGAATGCATTGCACCATTTTATATTTCATAATGGTCATGATTATTATTATCAGGTTGTTTATGTAATTTATGTTTCATTTGTATAATTGTTTTTAAAAATAATAATAAATATAATACGCCATTGATTAACTATTTCAAAGCCCATGTAAAGTGCACTCACTCGTCATGTCGCCAGCCCTGAACTGCGCCGTACATCACCGTGAAAACCCGACAAAAGTAGCTTACTGGCAAGCAGCGGGTGGGCCCCATTGTTGTACCACCAAGTGTGAAATCTCACCCGGTTCCCCAGTAATTTCGATTCAATTCTCCGTCCTCCATGAACCCGTGGTGAAAAGCGCACAACGCCCTTTGAAAACTGAGCCGTTGAGCGCAAGCGGGACAAATACCATCAACCCGGCCAGGACTGACAGGGTGTGTGGGTTGCGCAGTGAGCCACCAACAGTCGCCGATCAAGTTCCATAGTCCAAAAGATCGATCAGAACTAAATACAAGATATCTTCAGGCAGTGCCTACCCGTTTATTCGGTGTTATCTGGAATTAGTAAACCACCATCTGTCAAACTTCCAAAGAAATCAGCGGATATTTAAAGCACAGCCTGCATGATTGCTGGCATTCCGTTATACAATTCTCCCCTAGCAAATGTGCCAGTGACGCACTAGCAATCAACACATACCGGAGCACTGGCCAACTGGCCTAGATATTGGTGCTTTCGAGACAAGTGGGAAAAAACGAGGTCAAATCATGATGTTAGTGATCTTCAGGTCGGAAAGTCGGAGCTCTAGAAAGATGCCCGAGTTTCTAACTTGGAATTCCGAGTTGGATGACCGGTCCAAACGATTTTTCCCAGTCGGAGATGTCCGAGTTCCCAATTCACAGTTCCCAGTTGTTTTGAAGGGGGCATAAAATATGCAGTGAAATGCTGTCAAAATTGTCATTGAGTGTTACTTTTTATTCAGTCATTATCCAGGTAGCCTTGCTTGCTTGGGGGGCAGGTAACCTAGCGGTTGGGCCAGTCACTTGCTCCACCCTATTTGACCTTTTGAGAAATATGATTTTTTTGTTGTTATACAGTATAAGATGCATGGGATAGAATGTAGGGCGGGGTCGAAAGGGGTGACAATGCTGACCCCCACACTCCTGTAATTTAAAGTCGGTCAGTAGGACAACGTTAACCATATCGACTCCCCTAACAATGGACCATTGCAAAAGGCTCATTTGCACTTTTTCCTTAGAACTATTGAATGCTGTCCTATAAATAAGAAATACTGCAGCCTATGATATCCACAATTTATGAACTATTGCATTTGTTCCAAACAAACCTCTACAACCTTCGAACACTCTTCATCAATTCACCAAAGTGATAAACATAGACAACACAATTTTATTTTTCAGGAGTGATTCATTTTGTTTCATTGATGAATGCGTCACAGAGTCATGTCCATGTTGCTAAAGCATGTAGCGCTAAGCTAAAAATAAGTTCCGTTGCAGTGAAATGGGTTGGGTTCCTCTCACCACAGAAGAAGAAAAAGCAGGAAGTTCCTGCCTCTGCCAATGTTGTGGTTGTTTGCGTGTTCATTATTTACTAGCTACAGTAGGTGGGCAAGTTCAAGTATTTGTATTTTGTGTAAAGATCAGTAGACTGTAAGGTAAGCCGCCAATACACTTTTATTTATAACGGTTAACATATGGCCATGTCAATTGCAGTTACTTTGCATCTTGTTCACACGCGAGCTAGCACCAGTAAAACCCTTTTTCTTGCTTGCTTATAAATGACCTAGTAGGACACCCAGATAACAGTTAGTGAATGAGTTGAAATGACTAGCTAGTTCTTCTTTTAAAAGCAATTGTGATGGGGGGGTCTCAGATTTCGGGTTTAGAGCATCTTCATTTCTTTAATCATATCTAGTTTTGTCTTAACATTTAGTGTTGGTGTGGACCACCAATGTAATACAATGTGTTCAGTCATCTAATATCATGTCTTCTCGTGTACTTATTATCCCATCACTACCGGCCATCAAGTTCCATGGCGAGTCCAGAGACACCAGGAGATGAGAGTAGGGAGCTGGGGGCCGGGGCTGCAGGGGTAAGCTGTTCAGGAACGCCTACCAAGCCTGGACCCTCAGGTGCCAACATAGACTCCCAGCTGCAAGATGCCGTCCATTTAAAAACGGAGGGGAACAAATTCTACAAAGAGAAAAACCTTCGGTCTGCAATTGGACGTTACCACCGTTCGTTGCTCATTCTGCGTAGTTTAGACTCTGATGTCACTGCGGCAGTGAAGGGGTTTGGTCCTGAGGCTCCTGTACTCACCACAGGACAAGAAGAACTACTTAGGAACACACAGATTGACTGCTACAACAATTTAGCAGGTATTACAGGCCTTGACATATTTCATGCAGTAGATGAGTTGTTTCAAATTATCCACTTACAGGAGGATAATAAGAAGCATAATGCACAATCCGCCTCTTTCTGGACTTACCTTTATCTTCTCTTTTCTGTCACTTGGTCTCCCCCTCTCTCAGCCTGTCTGCTGCAGAGGGAGTGTGTCGACTACACGCGTGTCCAGGAGTACAGCTTGCGGGTGTTGCAGTTGCGGCCAGGTGACATCAAGGCCCTGTACAGAGCAGGAGTGGCCACTCTGGAGCTGGGAGACGCACAGAGCGCCAAGCAATACCTCACTCAGGCCAGCAAAGGACAACCCAATGGTAGCTCAGCTTTTTGGTTACTATCTTCCTGTTTAGGGCCTGCTGTCACTACCACAGCCTTTCAGTTAAACAAAACAGATTATTGATGATTTGTGAGGGCATGTTATAAGCCTAGGCATACTGTACAATTCCCCAACAGAATGAAGTAGAACACAATATATTGTATTATTGTGTCTCTATGCTATTCCCATTCCCCTAATGTTGATTGAAATTGAAATCACTGTATTTGTGACTGTCTCTCTTTGACAGACACTAATGTGAGGAGGCACCTGCAGCGAGCGGAGGAGAGGCTGAGCACGGAGTACCAGAAGGAGAAGGCTCTGTACCGGGGCATGTTCTCCTCCAGTCAGAGAGCCGGGGAGGGGGCCAGCGGAGGTGTCACCCAGAATTAAGTTCCCATCAGGAGGGATGTTCTGTTGTTCTGACCCTGACTGAGGATTGAGAAGAGCACTGGAGAAGAAAGAGGAACCAAGCCTGGACTGGACACCTGAGAAGAGTTACAGCACATTTCAGGGAATCGGCCTGAGTAAGGTGCTGCGCAGGTTTGCTAATATGGATCACATAATGACTAGTTATTTACGAGGCAAGATTATTCATTTTTTATAGATCATTGATTCTGTGCAGAGCCTTGATCAGGCTGATCCTATTGAAGAGCCTGTTATGCTATAGAGAATATGTGTGCCTGATGACCAACAAGGAGATGGAGCTAAATTGTTGGAGGTTCAGCATAAGGGTTGAAGGTCAAAGCGAGGGAGCTACAGAGAGACTATTTGTGCACTTTTCAAACTCAGTCCTGTTATGCCTTCTGAAAGTGGTTGTTTCTGGTCACATAATCAGTCGTGTTTCTTTTTGTGTACAAAATGTTTTGATTAAACTTAATAAATATTTTTTGAAATTACAGCCTTTACTACAGCGATATACCAAACATTAGGAACACCTTCCTAATATTGAGTTTTGCCCTCAGAACAGCCTCAATTCGTCGGGGCATGGACTCTATAAGGTGTCAAGCATTCCACAGGGATGCTGGCCCATGTTGACTCCAATGCTTCCCACAGTTGTTAAGTTGGCTGGATGTCCTTTGCGTGGTGGACCATTCTTGATACACACGGGAAACTGTTGAACGTGAAAAACCCAGCAGCGTTGCAGTTCTTGACACAAACCGGTGCGCCTGGCACTTACAACCATACCCTGTTCATAGGCACTTATCTTGTCTTGCCCATTCACCCTCTGAGTGGAACTCATAAACAATCCATGTCTCAATTGTCTCAAGGCTTAAAAATCCTTCTTTAACCTGTCTCCTTCCCTTCATCTACTGATTGAAGTGGATTTAACAAGTCACATCAATAAGGGATCATAGCTTTCACCTGGTCAGTCTATGTCATGGAAAGAACAGCTGTTCATAATGTTTTATACCCTCAGTGTAGAAGTGTTGGAGGTGGATGGAAGTATTCACACAGTCAAGTTTAATTACAAGTTTTCTTTATTAATAATAATCCAAGATACATACATTTGTTTCAAATAACATTTTATTCTTATTATTACTTTATTGAGATCCATTTCAAAATCCTGAGCACAATATCAATTTATAGCACAATTTGTTTGTTGATTTTGGTCTTTATGGCCAATATGATTGTACTTCAAAGGCAACATACAGTATATAAGGTTTGATTTGATATACACTCAGAGAGAACAAGCTCACGATAGCCATGATAGCACACAGAGATAAGTCACAGAGTTGCATGCAGAGGGGACCACTCACAGTCACACACTACTGAGAGTCAAGTTCAACAGATTCATAACATTGGCACCGCATTATCAACCAAAATACAACCGACTGAAATATTGACTGTAACTTAGTGGTTTGGGGTTTTAGGCTGGGTTTCTGTACAGCACTTTGAGATATCAGCTGATGTAAGAAGGGCTATATAAATACATTTGATTTGATTTAGTGGCAAAAACACTATTTCATTTATTGTGATCTCACTTTCTCGACGTCTTGTGTTTCAAACTCAGAGACCTCACTGAGCTAAACACCCTTCTACTCAGGTCCCTCAGTGAGCGTGAGCGTGTGAGGGTTGCCCGAGAAGGAGGAGGGGATGGCGAGAACGATGGGGAGGAGAGAGGAGGAGAGAGGGAGGGACAGCTTCCCTCCAGACTCTGAGAGCGAGAGAGGTGGAAGAGGCTGGCAGTAGAGGACAGGCGCTTGTCTTCTTCCCCTCTTCTTCCCAACGCCAACGGATGAACCCGCTCCATGCTGAGCTCCAGGGAGGAGGTCCACTGTGCCCCCCTCAGACGCTCCTCTTTCTGGGCTCGAGGCTCCAGCACGTCCCCCTGGGACTCACTGCGGAACAGAGCCCGTCTGGACAGCCTCAGGCTGGAGCTACGCTTGTCCCAGCCACCACCACCCTTCCCTTTGCGTTTTGAGGCACTGCTCTCTTTCTCTCGCCTCTCTGCCTTGGCATGCTTCTCCTTTTGGTCATCTTTCTCCTTTCTCCTGATCCCCTCTCTCTTCCACCTCTCCTTGTTCTCCTCTTCCTCAGCCTCTTTCCCCCATGAACGTCCTTCGAAGCCCCTCCAGAGTTTGGCTGCCACCTTCTTTGGCGTCTGGGCCGTGTCGTGACTGCCTTGCTCTCCCCAGTTGCTGCTGTAGCACCTCTGTTTCCTGTGGAAGCTGCTCACCGTCGATGCCCTCACCAACTCCTTGGATGCATGCTTCCCCTGGTAGAGCCCCTCCCCATCCACCCTCTTCCATCCTTCTCCCTTCCCATCTACCCTCCATCTACCCCCTCCACCCCCTGCACCCTGCCGTAGTGACCCCCCTCTGGGCTGGATGCTGCCCCTTTGTGGTGAGCTGCTGTCCCTGACGCGAGGCAGGGAGCACTGGAATGGGTCATCCCGCCGGAACACAGAGAATGGAGTATTGGCGAGGGGGGAGGGCTGGAGAGGGCGGGGTGGGGAGCGTACCCTGGGGCGGTCACGGGACGAGGGGGAAGAGGCGGGGTCAGATGGGGAAGGGGTTTGTTGGCAGTGGAAGGTGTGTGTGTGGTGGTGGGTGACATGATGATGGGTAGGTGGGTGGGTTGAGGTGGACTGGTAAGGGTGATTGGTGCTACTGGAATGGGGACTGGAGGAGTTGGGAGGTGTGAGGCCGGAGTGGGACTGTGGGGAGTGGGTGACACTGAGGGACAGCTGGATCGGCCTCTGGGGGTCATGTTCAGTCTCGTTACTGGCGTGGAGGTGATGGACGCTGGAATAATCATGATGATGAGACTGGTGGTCATTCTGGGCTGTCTGGTGGGAGGAAGGGGAGGAGCTTTGGGCTTTAAACTCTGACCCCTGACCTCTTCTCTCGGCGTCGCTCTGGAAGCAGTCGACATCCAGCTCTACGCCCTGCTCCATTAGGCCCACCACCACAGCCCGGGGCAGGCCAGAGAGACGGGAGATCTCCCCCACCATCGCTGAGTCCTCGCTGAGCTTACTAGGGCTGGCGTCCGGGGCATTGACGCTGGGTTGACTCCTTGTCACTTTCCCTGGTGAAGAATCCAGTCCACTCCAGTCCAGCGAGCGGGAGAACCCTAGCCCTGACCCAGCCCCGGTGACCTCCAGAGAGCTCCGGTGATTGAGGTTGGAGGGACATGTTGAGATGCGTGGGCGAGACCTCAGGGCAGGGGTGGGAGTGGCGGCGGTGGAGAGGGAGGAGGTGGAAGGAGAGGGGGAGGCAGTGGGGATAGCATGGTCACTCCTTAATACACCACTAGTGCTAATACCTTCCTTGGAGTTTGAGTCTAAACCCAGGTTTTTGTTCAGATTGGGGCTGAGGTTGAGACTGAGGTTGAGGTGGAGGTTGATTTTGAGGTCCTCTCCTGTCACAGAGGGCAGGTGGCCCAGGTTGATGGAGTTCCTACTGGCCTTCTTACCAATATTGCTGAGGCTGACCCGCGCAGAATTACCCAGAAAAGACTTGCAGGGTGTCACACTGCCCACTGTCAGGTTGGAGGGGGTACTGCGGCTCTCGAAGGCCAACAGCGACTGAGTGGAGCCGTGGCCAGGGGTTCTGGGGCCCCTGTGGCAACCTGGCCCAGGGGTGGCGGTAGGGGTGGTGTCAAAGGGGGCAACCCGGCTGCGGTACTGGCGAGCCAGCCTGGTGATGTACTGCTCCAGCTGGGTGAAGGTGGAGGGGTGAGGAGGCTGGGGGGGCCGGAAGAGGGGGGTGGACTGAGATTCCTCAGCCTGGGCAGAGGAGTCCGGACTCGGGGAAAGGCGAGAGGAGGGTGAGGGGTCCTGACTGGAGGTGAAGAGGGGGCTCTGGAGGGCCACGGCATGGAGGGGGCTGGGGTAATGGTACACCTCCTTGGTCCTCCGGGACACCAGGTCAGAACAGAACCTGGGGTCGAGTTGGGGTCGGGGTTCAGCGAGTGGGAGGAGGGAGCCGGGATGGGGGTCACCCAGGCTGGAGCACAGGTCAGACAGGAAGAAGAGACTGTTCATTTCCAGGTCACCTGGGTTCAAAGGACGAGAGAGAAAGTTTATGAATGTCAGTCAGCTTATAAAGAAGCAAAAGCATTTATCTAGGACTATGGTCCCAGGACTCTCTGGAAAACTACTGGTTAAATACAGATGAACTGTATTGAAGTGTAAGTGTGTTTATGTGAGTGCATTTGAATGTCCATATGTGTGTTATATCTGACCTGTAGATACTGGTCTCCTATCACCGATCTCTGTGGTCTCCTCAATGCGCTGAGTTCTTGGCTGCTGCGCGGCCTCCGGCCACTGGATGTCACTGTGGTCTGCAGAGAGGGGCCGCTGTTCCCACAGCCTGAAGGCTCCCCCTGAGGGTGCTCCTGGTCCGGCCCGGACTTGCCCACCTGGTACTGGACCCCCCTGGGCCAGGACTGCCTCACTGGACACAGAGTAGCAGGAGTCTGATAGGGAGCTGCCACTGACTGAATAAAAGCCTACCGAGGGTGGGAGAAATAAAGCGAGGGGAAGAGAAAGAAAGATAAATAGAAAGAAAGAAAGAAAGGAGGGAGTGTAGGTCCAGAGAAAGAGTGATTTGCAAGAAAGGAGTGAGTAAGTGGTGTTGAAAAGATAACATGAGAGGGTAAATAAAGGAACAGGGACAGAAAAGTTGAAGGTTAATATTTAATACGGCTTTGCAACACGGTATCTCACAAAGTAAACAAAACTTAAGGTGAGAAGTGTTGTTGGGCAAAGCCAGGGCCAGATTACCGAACGAGCACGCAGGGCCCCCCCCCCCCAGATAGCCTATTACGAACATGGCGGTCGGGGCCCCCCCAGATAGCATATGAACACGTCACAAGCCATTGTTTTTTCGGGGGGGTGGGGGGGGGCCTGGAGGTAGGTATCCCAGGGCCCCAGATGTGATAGTCCAGCCCTGGCCAAAGCCGTATGGGTGTCACAGACCACCCCCAAAAGACCCCCCATGGTAGGATCACACAGTCCAGTACCTGAGCTGGGCCTGGAGTCATAGTCCACCTGGACTGCACCATCAAGGTCCGGGGGGGAGAGCAGGTCAGACGGGGCATCCCAAGAGAGGGTGGACCAGCGTGAGTCATCCCCACCAACCCCATCACCTCTGGAATGAACCAGCCCATCTCCACCAGAGTTCCCCACACTGTCCTTGTCCAACGTGCTGGTGTGGCATGGCAACACTGTTTCTGAAGGGGGAGAAGGAACCTGAAAAACAGAAAAACGGGTGTTCAAGTCACAACATGTCTTTAAAGAGATGATAATTAGAGAGTGGTGTAGAATGGATCTCTAAGGTTCTTATTTACCAAACACTGATGTCATCAGCCTTACTGGAAGTTCTAGAAGACTTGTGTTTCAAGACTCAGACACAAAAACAGAATATGACGTATTCTTTCTCCTCAATAGCCAATTCATGACTTTCTTCTTACTTAGATGAACGTGATTACTCATGACCTCTCCGGTGATACCCTATATTAGCCTGATTGGGTGATAGGGGTGGGGGGAACAACAGGGGGCTTTGTTCACTGCCAGGCCTGATCAATCCTCCGTTACTACGGAGATAAACAGGAGACAATGCAGGTGACTCATACTGCCTAACTGAGAGGGGAAGGCAGTGTGTCCTAAATGTCACCCTATTCCCTATGTAGTGCACTATTTTTGACCAGGACCCACAGGGCGATGGAGGGCGATGGTCAAAAGTAGTGCACTACATAGGGAATAGGGTGCCATTTAGGACGCATACTCACTCAGAGGGGGACTTAAAGGAAGAATAGGGGAAGACAGATGATGTAACAAAGAGCAGAAGGAGAGAGGGATAAGGGGGATGACGGGGGTGGGTGCAGGGAAAAAAGTTAGACCTTGATCCTTCTTACAAGCCATGTTTAGTTTTCTCTGTCTCTCGCTACTTTTTCCACATTTGATGAAGTTAGAAAAGGTATTTTCTAAGGGGAAGTGAGTGGGTGCTTGAGAGTGGGGGAGCTAATGGTGAGTGAAAAGTGGAGTGAAAGAGCAAGTATATGAAAGAGGTAGTGGGGGAGGGGGTTGCCTGTGAGAGGCAGAGAGTGGCATCTTAAACCCCCCCAACCCCCAACCCCACTCCATAATAAGTTAAAGCCACCCCCTCCTCACCATAGCTACAGCTGCTCTCTGGTTCCTGCTCACTCCACCCACACAACAGACATAGCAGAAGTATATCTAACTCATCCAGAGCCTGCCTGCCACACACTAAAACACAAATAGCAAATAGCACTAAGACGAACACTAGCTTGCGCAAACACACACTGATAACCGTCAGGGCCGTGTACACCCCCCACACTCTTCCATGGACATAATGTGAACCATGTTACCCCAGTGTAATGTTACAGTGAGATGGTTATGATCAAATCAGGAGAGAGAGAGAGGTGGAGGCCCTCAGCGCTAAGAGCTCTGTAATATGATACCCCTCTATGTGAGACAGAGAGACACAGACATTTACCCTAAAGAAACAATATGTCTACACAATGCACAGACAAATCACAGCAAATACTCCATTAGAATCAAGGACTACATAATATGAATGTACATAACATACTTTTGTGACGTACTTTCATTAGGTATCTACAGTATGTAGTGCTTACGAACACTTTACGAATGCTCTATAAAGCCTTTAAGTTGTTATTTTCAAAATGTGTTGCATAATTGTGATAACGCTAAATACTTTGAGATGTCATGTTGGGAAAGGTAAGCTATTGATTAATTCTGTTTACTTTAACTGAAGAAGCAGAGGAGACTGACGTTTCAATCCAAGATAATGCCCTCTGACGTCATGTTTATCTGTGGGCTGGAGGTTGATATAGGGCCAGCAATACATGCCATGGTCCAAATGTACATAGAAGAATGCTGGTGAGAGTGATCACAGTGTGGGCTTTGGCAGCAAATCAAGTGTTGATGGGGTGCAACAGTACAGTACTACTGTTACCCCACTGTGATAGTTAAAATAGCCAGAGAGAGAGAGAGGAGAGAGAGAGAGACTAACTGCAGTCTGTATGTCCAGTCATCTTTCCCCTCTTCCCTCTCTACCATCTTCCATCTCACCTCTTCCCTCTCTACCATCTCACCTTTTCCCTCTCCCCTCTTCCATCTCTCCTCTTCCCTCTCTCCTCTTCCCTCTCTCCTCTCCCCTCCTCTCCCCTCTCCCCTCTTCCCTCTCCTCTCTCCCCAGTGGACAGAATTGGGTCGGTGATAACGTTGGTCACATTGGAAACAACAACAGCAGAAGCAACTTGTCTCTCAATCTGTTGTTTAATATGCTAATAGGGTCTGCGTTGGCGGATGGAAGGGCAAGCAGAGCTACTCTCTATGGTGTTTGTGATGACTAATACCATTTAACATAGCATAGCTGCTGAACGTCAGAGGGAATCTATAGAGAATAAATTGGTGCAGTGTTTCTGAGAAGGAAAAAGCAGTAAGTAGAATGTTGTGCTATTCCTTACCTCGGGATCAGTTGACCATTCTCTATTTGATTAATAAAAAGGGAATGACTTGAGTTGTCCCTATTACTGGAGCTAAGTGACTGTTCACCAAACACTGTAACAACAAACCAGTATGGTAACCTACCCTACATGAGGACAGGGTTCACAGACTCAGGTTAAGCTTCAGACTTCCAACTCCGTTATGAGGCAATGTAGGGCTCTGTGGCCTTCTGCATTCTATTCTTAGTATTGTACCAACTAGGCCTAACAGTTGTCCAAATGGTAACAATGAAAGCTGAAGGCCACATCCATGGTGAGAGTTCAAATGAACAAGGTCTTTATTCAATAGGTCTACTTCAACGTGTGTACCAAGTTGTCTTACTATGGGTCTTTCCCAATCAAATGATCTTATCTCACACAAAAAGATCAATGTATTCACATACTACAGTAGCCTATTTACACAGAAGATTTTGGGCCGATACAGAATATAGAACTCTGTAGGCATCTGTCATCTACAGTATGACCTGACCTATGTGTATGCTTGTATCTATAGGGTGTGTACCAAGTGTACATTCTTTACACAGATACATTCTATGTCATGTCCTTGGGGAAAACTGGACTGTGAAAAGATGTGGACATTGACACTCATCATATGAGATCCATAAAGGGGACAGAACCAGAACACCCTTTGTATTCTACATAACCTTGACTGATACAAAACGGAATAAGAAGCAGTGGAGGCGGATGGATTACTATCAATTCTATTAGACAGGTCAAACACCATTGTGTAATCAGTAGCTATAGCTCCGTGCTTATGACTCCATCGCTCAATCAAGGCTATTGAAGCGCAGCAGTCTGTTTGATGCAACGGGATAAAAATGCCCTACTGGCAGATATGAATGCATTCATATTTAATAGCAACCAATCTTGTCAAGAGATCTGGGACTACGCACTGACCTGTTGCCTGCGGGATGTCGCAGAGCCATCCGAGGCTGCGCTCTCGAGGTTTTCCTCCTGTTGATCGGTGATGACAGTCACCGTGGTACCGGTGCTACTGGTGTCTTTGAGGTCCAGCGCCGCATCGATCATGTCCAGATGTTGGCCCCGGAGCAAATCCAGCTCAAGGATTCCGGCCAGGGTCGCTTTCAGCCGCTCGCCAATCCGAACCCGCTCCGTGCCAGACCAGAGCGAATTCACACAACTGCGGCGGCCAGGCATTGTAGAGGCTGAATCCGGGGCGCTTAAGACTAGGAGCTCAGTCTCAATGACAATGGGCTACGGTCCAGCTAAAGTCAGTGCAACATATGTTCTCACGATCGACAATATAGCAACATTGTATCCTCCCGCCCAGTTAAACCAATGATTCGTTGGCAAAATAGCCTACTTAATTAAATCTAAGCCATATTACATTGAAGCATGTTGACTAGAGAGTCAAATGTATGACACTAAAGAGATGATCAAACCATATTCCATCTTAATCCTCAATTATGGTTTCGTATTATGATCACCCAATTGTGTCCGACCATTCAGTACTTCATGCAAATGATGTTCACCATAGACCCGACGTAACAAAGCTGTAAATAACGTTACATTGGTTCAAGCAAAATGTGTCCAGGGGGAGGAGCCCAGGAGGTAACGTACCAAAGCTTGAAAGGGATTGGCCAGGGAAGTTTTCGAATATACGCCTAAATCCCTTGGCCGCCAAACTATTCCAAAACACACAGGAAAATGTTCAAATACACGATGAATGATGGGCAATAATAAAGGTGATAACGTTCACCACGTGCATAACTTAGTCTATAAAAGCATAATAACACAAAGACTGTTTCAAAAAGTGTATCAAAGACTCCTCGAATGAAATATGTAGATTGACAAGTTTACTATTATTGTGAGTCTGAAAACGAAATGTTCAAGTTACAGTTGCATCAATCACCTATTTGGGTTGTATGGGACAAGTTCTGCCCCTTTGGATTCGGACAGGTGCACCTCCCCCATCTCCACCCCCTGCTCTGTTATGTCAACCTTCAACCAGCAGAGAGCAGCCTTGTGACAACACCAGGTTCATTCCAAGAACAGTTTTGGTTTTGGCCTAGAGTAGTTTATTTGATCTCTAGATCTATTCCATAATTCATGTTTTCTCACTGTAAAACAAACCTGAGAGTATTTCAAAGGAGATTGTTCAAACTCTAATTATGTAAGTGGGGCAACATTCTCCCACCTAGAGAGCAAGATACACAAATCAATAAAGCCCCCTGTTTTTCAAAGTGCATAAAATGCAAAAGGAGAGGGATAAAGCACAGCATAAAGATGACTAGACCCTGACCGATGCATCGGTTGACTGATACTAGCCTTTCACATAAATATTTGTATCGGTCTTTATTCCACAGATAAAGCGCCGATATTATATACATATAATAAACAAATACCTCTGCTCTTTTGCGATAATTTTTTGACATTTTCAATGGTTGCCTGAAGAACTTTGAACATCATCCAGCCTTAGGTCACAACATGATTGGTTTGACAGGTGAGTAACTTGCCGTAGCGAACGTATTTGAATAAGTAAATAATCAAAAGTCGACTTAACCAAGCAAGCAGCCCTGTCCTCATCACATTCTCACTTAGTTAACGTTAGCTTAGCTATCTAGCCAGGAAGGTAGTTGTTACATTAGCTCGCTAGCTAGCAGTCTGTGCTACCACTGCCAAAGTGAACGCTCCTCTCGATACAAAAATAACGCTGTTATTGTCTCGGCCTATTATGTTTTCTAGTGGGCTTATTTGGTTAGTTTTCCGAAATATGCAATCGGCAAAAAGCAAGACATTTGGCGCAGATCTATCATTTCAGGCCATGTGCTTGCATGCATGATGAGATAAGTAACGTTAGCAAGCTAAATTAGGTGTGCCTAAAACCAGTGCCAAGCATTTCCCTGCATAAAGCTTTCAGCCATCAGCACATGCCATTTGCAGTTAAAGTGTATAGCCAATACATTTAGTATTGATGGTTTCTCTAAGAAAACATTGTTGTAATGAACAGCTAGCTTATGCCCCTCATAGGTTGCCATTAGTAATGGCATTAAGAGTTTGTTTACATGACCTTTTGTAAACAAACTCACGTAAACTCGTACATCGCCTTGGTCCGTACAATTGCCCTTATTTTAGCGCCCCAAAAACGTAATACTTAATGTAATGTCAATACCATTGTAAAGCACAATTTCTCCCCTTTCCAACAGAATCAATTACATGACCTAAACACTGCCCGTTTCTGCATAATTCAAGCAGGCAATGAGCCCCGTCGGGTCTTTTTAAAAATGTCGGGTGGGGGAACCGAAACTAATGCATGATAGTGAGAAGGAGAGATGTCGTGTGGGAAAATAGCTTTTTTTTCACTTGATCTGTCCAACTTATCACCTCATCACCTCTAAAATGTAAATAAAACACTATAAAGAGTTTATATAATGTGTGATTACATACCTATGAAGGTTTGTGTTGAATTTGAATCGGGTTTTTAGGGCGGAGCTAAAGTGATCTTAGAAGTAAACAGCGGCTTTGAGAATGATGATCGCATGCAATGATGACGCAAAAAATGACTAGGTATCCCCCCTTACCCTCGTCACTGTCCATTTCTTGTTTTTAAAGGATGAGAGAAGTGCTACACCTGGTGGAGAGAGATTGTAAGACAGAAATAGTTGCTTTATGCATGCTGTACGTTACGACATGACACGCCACGATGTAACGGAGGGTCCGTTTTTTCAACTCTTCTCCAATACTATAGAGCCATTACCATGTCGATCAACGCTTGAATAGAAACCTAGTTCACACCCCCGATTTTGAAGTCAACACAGTCGCTACAGTCCCATTAGTTTTCTTTGTAGCCTCGTTTGAATGTTGCGGTTGCGCACATTTGTACGGAATGGGGTGAGTTTAAGTTAGTAAATCTACTCAAGACAAATGCTGATGCTGGCACCTAGTGGTGACATTACGAACGGCATTTGTGAACTTGTCAACGCTTATTTGTGAATTTGTGAACAGTGCAGTTTCAGATTGACTTTGAGGCTAATTTTATTTAATTCAACCAGCCACCCCTTTGTGGTGGTTTAGCACAAAAACCTTAGCATACTTCTTATCCACTGCCATAGATAGGTACAACTTAAAGACGTGTCTAAGTATGGCGGCCCAGCGTCCTACCCACCGGGGTAAGAATTTGTTCTTAACTGACTTGCCTAGTTAAATAAAGGTAAAATAAAAAAATTAATAAAGGTCAACTAAACAAGTTTTGTATTTACTGTCGTATTTATAGAGGATATATAGTTGCTTTTCGGTGAAAATCCTGTAAACAACAAATAAAATGTTTTTAAATAATGTTAATTTAAAGATTTTTATAAGAAATCATCATTAAGAATATTTGTTAATTCTTGTAATTCTTGTGTAAAAAAAATAGGTATGATTTTCATTCAACCTCTATAAAAACAACATATTGGCAGATATATCGCTAATCGGTGACTTTTGCCTACCTAAAATCGGCATCGGGCTCTAATGATAATGCACAAGATACTGCGCAGACAATCCATGCCGGAATGAAGCATGCAACCTGACAACCAGCATTATGGGAATATTCTATTCAGGCCTTTGTGCCCTAATGATCACGTGTGTGGTCAGCTGGAGCTGGCTATCAGTCCAGCCAAGGGTCAAAGAAGTGTGTGTGTGGGTGTGTGTGAAAGAGAGAGAGATAAGGTGAAAGAGTGAGATCTAGAAGTTTTCACCACAACCCTTTGTAACAGAACTCTTGTAGACAACCCCTGGGGATTTGGCAATATGGTGTAGGTATTCCATTCTCTAACTCTAAAATTATTCACACACACACACAGACTTCCATCATTCCAGATTGAGGCCTCCATATATCTTAGTTTTCAGATGTACAGTGAGTAATACAAACATGAATATATCACATAGATTGTTTAAGAGTAAGTAGATAGTATAACATTTAACTATTCCTTTCAAAACCACAAAATAATCAAATATCAAAACTATTGGCTACAGTTTGAGGTTGACAGCCTCTGGAGTTGTTTGTTATTGTTCAACAGTGAGCGTGTGAGCCCTCGTGACACCAACGTCTGAGATATGCTGTAAGTGGTCTGAGATAACCAGTCTGTGTGAAGTGGATCTGAACCAATCATGAGGCCAGGACCAATACACAACATATCATTAGGACGAGGAGTGGGTCCAAGCTTTGTTCATGTAAGCATTCCCATAGCTTAGCCACGTATCGACCCCTCCCAGGGCAGCCCGCCTCCCTATAAAAGCCAGCGGTGAACAGTGAAGTGTTGGGGTTTGTGCAAACTTCCACCTGAGGGGACTATTACCGTCAGCCTGGGTCAAGGACCACCGCCGGCACAAGCAGCCAGCAGCCACAGCAAGAAGCAACACCACCCCAAGAAGAAAAATGCCTCCCTTCGAGAAATCTATGGAGCTGATGTCTTTCAAGCAAAGAAAATGCCTTGGTTGGTGCTTCTATTCTAGTCGATTGTTTAATTCTGTAGTCATTCTTTATGACAGCTCTAGTCTTCTTGATCAATTATAATTATGGTGATTAAGATGATCATAGCCTATCATTGAAGAGTGCATGATACATTTTGGTCGACTCACCTGGTGTTTTAGTTCATTCTACACCCTATATTATAACTTCTGGTGGTCTATAATAAAGTGGTAATGTTCTTCTGTTATGCTTTTTCTAGCAACAAGAAAACATGAAGTGTGCAGTATTCGTACCAAATTCCCAAACAAGTTACCCGTGAGTAATTTAGCTTTTTGGTAAATGATTGCCTCCAATCAAATGGAAGGAATGCTAACAGTTGTCTCTCTGTGTTCTCTAACTGTGAAGGTGATCGTAGAGCGTTACCTCCGTGAGAAAACCCTTCCCCTATTGGACAAGACCAAATTCCTGGTTCCATTCGAGCTGACCTTGGGTCAGTTCCTCTGTCTACTCAGGTGAGCACTGATTGAGGGTGTGTGAAAAAGGATTTGTTTTATGATAAAATCTAAGTAGATTTGCTGACAGTCTGTGTGTGTGTGTGTGTTTGCATATGGTATTGACCATGTCTTCACGGGACCCATGTGATAACCCCTCTTCCTATCCTCTACCTCTCCTCAGGAGTAAGATTGACCTGGAGTCCACCCAGGCTCTGTACCTGTTGGTGTCAGAGAGGAGCATGTCCTGCATGTCGTCCAGTATGGGAGACGTCTACTCCCAGTACAGCGACCCGGATGGCTTCCTTTACATCACCTATGCCTCACAGGACATGTTCGGAGGGGACGTGGACGCTACCCCTCCCTGCTGAGCCAAAACAATGGGCTCCTTCTCAATTTTCTGAAAGATCTGTCTTCTCCTCGCTTCCTCTCTTTCACTGCACTGATCTGGCAGAACTTGCCAGGTGAAAGCCAGTCCAAGTAATGATGAGCTTCCACCATATTGTTTTCACCTGTCAAGTCTTTGACGATGAAGTGACAGTGAACGGGAGGAAACGGGGAGAGGTTGGATTTTCAAGCACTTGAGATTGAGCTATTCTCCCGTCCTTCTGTTCTCCCGCCCTTCTACCTCACAAATGGACTGCGAATCACAGTACTGCACCTTCGTACTTCTCTTGGTTCATTTCTGACCACTTCCAGCTCTGCCAGAGTTGACTGAGATAATTGGACTCTTTCATTTATCAATGTATTCAATGAGATTTAAGAGATAGAAAGAAACCTCTCTAATAACTCTTTAATAATTTAGTAAAATATCCGTAGAGATCATTGTCGTAACACCAGAGAGAAATAGGTTGGCGAAGGAAGCCCTACATTGTGGGTACTCACCCTGACAAGTGAAATTCCTCCTGTTGGGATGTTGTATCACTTCCAGGAACCACCGAGGTCTGTTGGGTGCTCTGGGGTCTCCCCCAGGGGCCTATATCTCCTCTGTTACCTCCTCCGCCACTCAAAATAAATATGTTGAAACTGAGGAAAATAAGGTCAATGGGAAGATCTCAATTGCATACTCCTCACGTTCTCTCTCCTCGTCTCCTTCTCAAAACCCATTGGAGGAGAAGGCCAGAGGGGAGGGACCTCGAGCTTTCAAATCGAATGGGTTTTGAGATGGAGATGAGAGAGGACGCGAGGAGTCTGCTGGTCTTACTTCTTAGCACTTTAAGCTCTCCTTTCTGTCTTCCTCATGAAACATAATTTCCACAAAATGTGAATTTGTGACCTTCAGGCACAGTGTTATTACACACAATGTTACAAGTCAGACAAAGTGTTACGCATGTTATTTGGACTGTTTACACTCAATGAAGACTTAGATATGTTCATGTTGTATATCTAACAATGCCGTGCTCTGTAAAATCAAATGTAATCGAAATTCCCAAATAAACTCCCTGTCCTTTTAATGTATAATATGGTTTGATTTTTTGGCTAGTCAAACATTCTTGTAATTTACCATTCCCCATAGCATCATATAACCATCATAACAGCATGTATTTTCTGTTCAAGGACAAAGTCATGAATGCATGACTTCACATGCATCACCTAAGTTCCAGTAACTTCAGAGAGTCATGAGTTATACTAGTCATGTATGATTACTGGAGGCAGACCTGTGCCCCATACAGACATACAGGCATGCCATGACACACACTGTACTTTCACACAAAGCTGCCATGCTACTTCCCACCTCTGTCTTAGATGTGACACCCTTCTACACATAGTTGTGTTACATAACCTCCTGGCTGCATTTAACAGTACGGGTCAGGAGGGGTCAGTGTGTCACAGGGCCATCAGGGGGAACAGGGGGGCTGAGGAGGGGTCCGAGCGTAGAGATAGAGGACTCTAGTGCCCCAAACAAATGGATTTAACATAAAAGTCCTGTAACTTTGACATGGAAGACCATATTTATGTGATCTATACCTTGGCTTTTTACCTGTTCAAACTAAACACACTAGGTGGCAGTGTGTACCCCGTCAGTTTATTTGCCAACTCATGGAAGTAGTAGAAGAAAACTGACTACTTCAAAATGGAGACGGCCTCAATGGCACTGCCCTTGCTCTCACAAACACCATAATGGGACAGATACAATGATGTGATGTCTATCTAAGTCTATGGGGCCAAGGTATTTTCAGAGAAGGACAGAATGACAGTGACCCAGAAATGGACTGATGGTAGTAGAGAGAAAGAGATGGAGACAGCTTCACAACAGGTTTAGAGACATGTATACAAACAGACAAGGGGAGAGAGACAGGGGAAGAGAGAGGCAGTGGGAGTATAAGGGTTGAGTTAAGAGGATACGCATACCCACTCACTTCACACCATCGTGGCCATTCTAGCACCCTTTGCACGTGTTCTAGAACTGGTACTGCTGTTGAAGAGTGGTTTAAACCGGACAACTGGGTGGGTCTCTCTCGGTGGAGTCAATGTTATGAGTGGCAAGGTGCTCTATTTAATCACGTGTGTGAAGAACACAGAGATGCTAAGGAAGACTTGTGAAATGGCTCATTAGTGTCGTGTCACGGGGCTTACATAATGTGTCGTTGGTTTACCTTAGGGTACTGATAGCATGATGCTTTCCCATCTGCCTTATACTACTACTGATATTATGAAGACTTTGAAGCATGTAAGCAAGATCATTTGAGCTGTAAACAGATTGAAAGTATCTGTTCTGGTGTACTGTACAACACAGACATAGTCGTGGCCAAAAGTTTTGAGAATGACACAAATATTAATTTCCACAAAGTTTGCTGCTTCAGTGTCTTTAGATATTCTTGTCAGATGTTACTATGGAATACTGAAGTATAATTACAAGCATTTCATAAGTGTCAAAGGCTTTTATTGACAATTACATGAAGTTGATGCAAAGAGTCAATATTTGCAATGTTGACCCTTCTTTTTCAAGACTTCTGAAATCCGCCCTGGCATGCTGTCAATTAACTTCTGAGCCACATCCTGACTGATGGCAGCCCATTCTTGCATAATCAATGCTTGGAGTTTGTCAGAATTTGTGGGGTTTTGTTTGTCCACCCGCCTCTTGAGGATTGACCACAAGTTCTCAATGGGATTAAGGTCTGGGGAGTTTCCTGGCCATGGACCCAAAATATCGATGTTTTGTTCCCCGAGCCACTTAGTTATCACTTTTGCCTTATGGCAAGGTGCTCCATCATGCTGGAAAAGGCATTGTTCGTCACCAAACTGTTCCTGGACGGTTGGGAGAATTTGCTCTCGGAGGATGTGTTGGTACCATTCTTTATTCATGGCTGTGTTCTTAGGCAAAATTGTGAGTGAGCCCACTCCCTTGGCTGAGAAGCAACCCCACACAAATGGTCTCAGGATGCTTTACTGTTGGCATGACACAGGACTGATGGTAGCGCTCACCTTGTCTTCTCCGGATAAGCATTTTTCCAGATGCCCCAAACAATCAGAAAGGGGATTCATCAGAGAAAATGACTTTACCCCAGTCCTCAGCAGTCCAACCGCTGTACCTTTTGCAGAATATCAGTCTGTCCCTGATGTTTTTCCTGGAGAGAAGTGGTTTCTTTGCTGCCCTTCATGACACCAGGCCATCCTCCAAAAGTCTTCGCCTCACTGTGCGTGCAGATGCACTCACACCTGCCTGCTGCCATTCCTGAGCAAGCTCTGTACTGGTGGTGCCCCGATCCCGCAGCTGAATCAACTTTAGGAGACGGTCCTGGCGCTTGCTGGACTTTCTTGGATGCCCTGAAGCCTTCTTCACAACAATTGAACCGCTCTCCTTGAAGTTCTTGATGATCCGATAAATGGTTGATTTAGGTGCAATCTTACTGGCAGCAATATCCTTGCCTGTGAAGCCCCTTTTGTGCAAAGCAATGACGGCACGTGTTTCCTTGCAGGTAACCATGGTTGACAGAGGAAGAACAATGATTCCAAGCACCACCCTCCTTTTGAAGCGTCCAGTCTGTTATTTGAACTCAATCAGCATGACAGAGTGATCTCCAGCCTTGTCCTCGTCAACACTCACACCTGTGTTAACGAGAGAATCACTGACATGATGTCAGCTGGTCCTTTTGTGGCAGGGCTGAAATGTAGTGGAAATGTTTTTGGGGAATTCAGTTCATTTGCATGGCAAATAGGGACTTTGCAATTAATTGCAATTCAGCTGATCACTCTTCATAACATTCTGGAGTATATGCAAATTGCCATCATACAAACTGAGGCAGCTGACTGTGAAAATTAATATTTGTATAATTCTCAAAACTTTTGGCCACGACTGTACAGTACCCTAGCACAAAGACGCCAAACAAGCACTGTATTGATGGAACAGTATCTCATCCATATCCATTACTCACAACAGGAACTATATAATTTCCAGGGCAGTGACTACTCTGTCAGTAGAACAGTAACAGATGTATTGTATATAGTAATAACGAAAGACACAAGAGATGGCTATGGTCCCAATCAAAATGAAAACGGTGTAAACCGGTCTCAAACCTAAACCAGTCACACTAAGACATGTTGCGGGGATCATGTGGAACCGGGTCAGAACATGACAGAGTATCACACAGTCTGAGTTTCATGCTGGGCCCATAGGTGAGGGTTTGACATGAGGCAAAACGTGTGTCTGTGTCACAGGAGGTTGGTTGCACATTAATTGGGGAGGACGGGCCCGTGGTAATGGCTGGAGAGGAATGGATGGAATGGTTTCCATGTGTTTGATGCCAATCCATTTGCGTAGTTCTAAAGGAGAGAAAGATGCAGAATGTTGTTTTGCTGTCACGGAGACACAAAGGAAACATATAAAGAAGATAACAGCTACAGTAGGTGTAACCTTCCTTGTATGTAGTGGGCATCAAGTTCAAATAGTAAAAGGTGCAACACAAAGCACAAAAACAAGCTTCAAGGTGTGAACACACAGCTGCTTCTACAGATGTAAAACAGCCCACACGCTGCATTCAGACAGCAGATGAGCCTGTTATACAGTGAACATGCCAACACACAGAAGACCAGACCAGGGGGCCTCTGCATAACTCACATTCCTGTCCCTGGCCCATTCTCTACGAGATAGATGTAATTTGAGTGCCATTTATGAAGAAAAATATCTATGATTACCAGAGACAAGGCATTGAGTGCAAAACAACTAGGCAGGGTTGCATGTCAGGGTTGCATGTCACAGTGATGGTATATGAGTTGTGAAAAAGTAAACATTGTCAATTGCAATCAATCAAGTAAATAGTTTGAGTGTAAACATATGGTTACTCTGGTACTCTGTTTGGATCAAATATATGGAAATAAGAGCATTTGAAATGGTGCAAAACAGGCACATCTAGACTTGCCATCTAACAATATCTCGGGTTGCGGTGAAACCAGTCTAGTTGTTTAAAACTTGTTTTTGAAAGCTTCAATGGTTTCAACTTTCAACTAAAAATGTATGTCTCTGTCCGTTTATGATTTGTGTTAACGTTCTGGAACTTTTTCAACTGTCCTTCCAGCATTGTAAATGATCTCCACATGTTCACTGCAAAAGTGTTCCAGAATCTCATAATCACTTCCTTCTCTCTCACGCTCTGTCAGTATCTTCAGTTGATCAATAGGCCTACAGCTGTATCTCTCCACCCTTGTTCAAAACATATTTTACAAGCAGACACATAAGCCGAGTCCTGTCATCAGGTGTTTGCTTCCAGCCCAGCCGACTGTGACCAGTTCTCACCTACAGGGGGCACTTATGTATTCAACTCAATACAGTTTGACATTTCTAAATAACACGATGACCAAACCGGCTGCACATGTATAATCGTGCGTACGTTGAGTTTGTCTAATCTCCACCAGACGCGATCAGGACACGCCGGTTGAAATATCAAAACTCTGAACCAACTATATTAAGTTGGGGACAGGTCAAAACACACATGAAACTTTCAAGGCTATTTAGCTAGCTAGCTTGCTGTCGCTAGCTAATTTGTCCTGGGATATTAACATTGGGTTGTTATTTCACCTGAAATGTACAAGGTCCCTTTTTTCATGGATCTTTGTAGAATTCTGACCCATTTTGAGTCACACAAAATTGTGTGTTCTCTACTCCGACAATTAATCCACAGATAAAAGGGGAAACCTAGGTAGTTTCTAATAATCTCTCCTCGTTCAGTCTTCTGTGGATTTTATATGGCAGTTGGCAACCAACTTTAAGGTGCATTACCGCAACCAACAGGACTGGTGTGGACTTCATCTTTCAATCACCCACGTGGGTATACGCTCCTAAAAACCAATGAGTAGATGGGAGAAGCGGGACTTTCAGCGCGTCAAGTGTCTAAAATAGAACCATGTTAAATTTTAGCGCCTGGCTACGCAGATGCTCGCGAGCAGTTTAGATGAAATTATTGAATGTGTAAATTGCAACGCGGCCAGTATGTAAAAGTTTTCCAACATAGTAAATACTAGACTACCTTCTTGGGATAAATATTTCCTTTTAATTCATCTGAGAAAATAATAAAATGGAAGCATTTGAATGCATCTCATAGTAAACAGACAGGAAATACAAAAATATAGATAAAATATTCTAATTTAGAAGTTAATTGAGTTAATTATGTCTCTTTGGATCAACATATGGACAGTATATTTTTGGGATCTGATATATTTGCAAAACATTTATTTAGCAAGTTTCCCCATCCCATTCCCTCATGCAGCAATCAACCCATTCCGTTAATGTCCATTCATAAGTACCAACTCTCCACCCGCCCAACCCTCCCTCAGCTAATCTTCAGAAACATTTCCCCCCACGCCTCAAAACAACCCCTCCCCAGTCTCTCCCTGGCTCATTAGATTGTGGTTTTCCCCCTTCCTCCCAGTTCCATATCACTCTCCCATATCAATCTCCTGGTGGCGTTTAGAAGGTGGCACTAGGTGTTCCGGAAGCTTCCCCGGCAGCTCATGCCCCTCTAGCTTCACCTTGATCAGGTGATTGGCCAACGCAAATTCCTCGTCGTCCAGGTAACCATCCTTATCCACGTCAGCCAGCTTCCAGATCTTGCCCAGGACCGTGTTGGGCAGCTTGGACTTCACCATCTCCTTCTTGGCTGCCGCGCCTGACACTTTACCATTGATTGGCGACAGCGTGTAGAAAATCTCATCGTATGAGGGTTTGTCCCTGCCCACCACCCACTCCAGCTCGTCGATGCCTTCCCCGGCTCCCTCTCCATAGCCGTGGCCGAAGGGGCCGGACATGGTGCCCTCGAAGGCGCCTCCGTGGACAGCCTGGCTGGGCATGGCGGCTTCCTCCTGGCGGACCAGGGTCATGAGGCAGGCGATGTCGTTTGCCAACATGTCCTCCACAGCCTCTAGCAGCTTGGGCTTCATGGTAGAGAACTTAGAGAAGTCGTGTCCAGCCAGGAGCTCCTACAGAGATGAAGGAGATGGGAGATATATACTATGTTAAAGGTCTGAGGTCATTAACAAAGAATATGTTCATCATTGGATGGTCTTCATTTCTTCAACAACATAATATGGAGGACAGGATAACACTTCAGTTTGTAGAGTCACATTGATTAACCTCTGGTGTGGACGTGTGTACGGAAACTATACCATGAACTTTTCTCTGAGGAAACAAAGGCTAAACTAGATATGGATTCAGAGGCTCCATCTCACCTGCATCTTCTTGAGTTTAGGGAAGTCTCCAGGGGAGATCTGATGTTCCCTCTCTATCTTCAGGTACGTCTCTCCCAGGTTGGCGATCAGCTCCTTCTTTTTGTTCTCCTTCCCAAACACACTGGGCATCTCCTTCTTCAGAGAGCTGATGATGTAGGCGTGGACCTGGACAAGGGTTCAAAGGTCACACATCCTTTAGAAACAAGCTATTGACCCAGACTGATATTCTGCCATAATATTCCTAAAGATGTAGGCATGGACAAGGGTTCAAACATCCTTTAGAAACTACCTGTTGACCCACAACAAAATACTACTAACTTTAACTCTGCTAAAGTGTCCTCTTGGATATTCCATCACACCTTCCCTACACCCATCTGGGAACCCTCCCCCATCCCGTCTCACCTTAGCCAGCCGTGCCCTCTTGATGAGGTCATTGAGTTTCCGTATCGCTGCATTCCGGGGAAGCCCCTGAATGTCCTGGAACAAGTCCTGTTCCTCAGCCTCAAACAGCTTCCTGTTGTCAGGGATCAGGAGAGGCTGGGCCCAGAACGACCCGATGTACACCCTCACCACCTGAGGACCACAATACACACACGTACACTCAGCAAAAAAGTAAACGGCCTCTCATTGTCAACTGCGTTTATTTTCAGCAAACTTAACATGTTATGTTCATACAAATATTTACACAAGACTCAACAACTGAGACATAAACAAGTTCCACAGACATGTGACTAACAGAAATTGAATATTGTGTCCCTGAACAAAGGGGGGGGGGGGTCAAAATCAAAAGTAACTGTCAGTATCTGGTGTGGCCACCAGCTGCATTAAGTACTGCAGTGAATCTCCTCCTCATGGACTGCACCAGATTTGCCAGTTCCTGCTGTGAGATGTTACCCCACTCTTCCACCAAGGCACCTGCAAGTTCCCGGACATTTCTTGGGGGGAATGGCCCTCACCCTCCGATCCAACAGCTGATCCAGGATCTTCGCTGGCCATGGCAGAACACTGACATTCCTGTCTTGCAGGAAATCACGCAAAGAACGAGCAGTATGGCTGGTGGCATTGTCATGCTGGAGGGTCATGTCAGGATTAGCCTGCAGGAAGGGTACCACATGAGGGAGGAGGATGTCTTCCCAGTAACGCACAACGTTGAGATTGCCTGCAATGACAACAAGCTCAGTCTAATGATGATGTGACACACCACCCCAGACCATGACGGACCCTCCACCTCCAAATCGATCCCGCTCCAGAGTACAAGCCTTGGTGTAACGCTCATTCCTTCGACGATAAACGCGAATCCGACCATCACCCCCGGTGAGACAAAACATCTGACTCGTCGGTGAAGAGCACTTTTTTTCAGTCCTGTCTGGTCCAGCGACGGTGGGTTTGTGCCCATAGGCGACGTTGCCGGTGTTGCCGGTGATGTCTGGTGAGGACCTGCCTTTACAACAGGCCTACAAGCCCTCAGTCCTGCCTCTCTCAGCCTATTGCGGACAGTCTGAGCACTGATGGAGGGATTGTGCGTTCCTGGTTCTGGTTCCTGGCAGGTGTGATGTTCAGATGTACAGATACTGTGCAGGTGTTGTTAGACATGGTCTGCCACTGCGAGGATGATCAGCTGTCCGTCCTGTCTCCCTGTAGCGCTGTCTTAGGCATCTCACAGTACGGACATGCAATTTATTGCCCTGGCCACATCTGCAGTCCTCATGCCTCCTTGCAGCATGCCTAAGGCACATTCACACATATGAGCAGGGACCCTGGGCATCTTTCTTTTTGTGTTTTTACAGAGTCAGTAGAAAGGCCTCTTTAGTGTCCTAACTTTTCATAACTGTGACCATAATTGCCTACCGTCTGTAAACTGTTAGTGTCTGAACGACCGTTACACAGGTGCTTGTTCATTAATTGTTTATGGTTCAACACTGGAAACAGTGTTTAGACCCTTTACAATGAAGATCTGTGAAGTTATTTGGATTTTTACGAATTATCTTTGGAAGACCGGGTCCTGAAAAAGTTTATGTATATACACATATCCCCCCACACACACACACACAACCGTTCAAAAGTTGGGGTCACTTAGAAATGTCCTTGTTATTGAAAGAAAAGCACATTTTTTGTCAATTAAAATAACATCAAATTGATCAGAATTACAGTGTAGACATGGTTAATGTTGTAAATGACTATTATAGCTGGAAACGGCTGATTTTTGATAGAATATCTACATAGGCGTACAGAGGCCCATTATCAGCAACAATCACTCCTGTGTTCCAATGGCACGTTGTGTTAGCTAATCCAAGTTTATCATTTAAAAAAAGGCTAATTGATCATTAGAAAACCCTTTTGCAATTATGTTAGCACAGCTGAAAACTGTTGTGCTAATTAAAGAAGCAATAAAACTGGCCTTCTTTAGACTAGTTGAGTATCTGGAGCATCAGCATTTGTGGGTTCGATTACAGGCTGAAAATGGCCAGAAACAAAGAACTTTCGTCTGAAACTCGTCAGTCTATTCTTGTTCTGAGAAATTAAGGCTATTCCATGCGAGAAATTGAAGAGCTCATACAACGCTGTGTACTTCTCCCTTCACAGAACAGCACAAACTGGCTCTAACCAGAATAGAAAGAGGAGTGGGAGGCCCCGGTGCACAACTGAGCAAGAGGACAAGTACATTAGATTGTCTAGTTTGAGAAACAGATGCCTCACAAACACCAATCTCAACGTCAACAGTGAAGAGGCGACTCCGGGATGCTGGCCTTCTAGGCAGTTGCAAAGAAAAAGCCATATCTCAGACTGGCCAATAAAAATAAAAGAATGTCCAGTGTCACCTTTTCACAAGGACATTTCTAAGTGGCCCCAAACTTTTGAACAGTAGTGTATATGCCATTTAGCACACCTTTGTCCAAAGCGACTTAGAGTAGTGTGGGTGACCCCAGAGAGAACACAATGGAAATAAGTTGTTAGACTTTACTGTTTCTTTTATCCTTAAATGTTGTTTTGTTTTGTTGTAGTCCGACAGCTAAGGCAACTCTATATGTATTTAAAAATGTCTGCATCTGATATGGCACCCTACTCCCAATATAGTTACTTTTGATTGTGGGAAAGTAGTGTAATATATAGGCAAAGTAGTGAACTAAATAGGGAATAGGGTGCGATTTCAGGCACATCTTTGTTGAAATAAAACAAATAATAAGTCACCTCGGGGGTGTTGATGATCTTCCCCAGCGACCACATGAGGGCACCGTAGACTCTCATCAGCTGCTGCGTGTTGATCTGGTCAGCCTTGTTCAGCACCACGCGCATCTTGTCCTCGTGGTTCTTCAGGGCGCGGATCACCTCAGAGAACTCGTCTGAGATGTCTAGCTTGTGGGCGTCAAACAGGAGGATGATGCGGTCCACACGCTCCGCAAACCACTCCAGTACTGCTGCAAAGTCATACCCTGTGGAACGGCAAGGCGGGTTATGCTGGATTCACAGTCTGGACTGTGTCTATCAGCAAGACTTATGTTGAGGAGGAACCCCAAATGAGATTGTGGGGAGAAAGATGAGATGACAAAATGAATAGGAAAAGTGGGTATTGGGTTTTGAGGGTGTGGGTGGTGGTGTATTGTGGCTAACATGACCCTATAATGGACAACACTACTGATCGACATACTGAAAGTATAGACCCTATGCAGCATGTTTCAAAACATCTCTGATACTGTCCAAATATTCACACGTGTTCAGTGCCATCCTCTTTAGCCTATTTAAAAAACAACAGGAAACAGAGGAGTCTGAAAAGCAATAGGAACAGAGAGGCTTTTCCTTTTCTGAACAGAAGCCTGGGGAGTTCTGGTGCAGCGAGCCGAGGCTCTTTAAAAACACAAAGGAAGAGAAATAGAGGGGGGAATTATGGTTTTGATTAGTGCAGTCATCTGATCGGAGAAGAATGCAGTCAGTCAGTCAGTCTAAAAAGCTAATCTATGCAGCTGGCCACACAATCAGCACCAGATCTGCTGCACACGCATTCCAGGGGCAGGCTTTGTGCGTGTGTGTGTCAGGGGGGTGGGAGGGGCAGTGGAAAGAGTGAGTGGGAGAGAACAAATGCGAGCAAGAGAAAGTGAGTGAAAGAGACAGAATCACAGACAGAGAGGAGAAAGGGAAATCATAACACTAGCATATTAAGACAGGAGAGAGAGAGATGGGGGAGACGGAGAGAGAGAACGATAAGGGAATCTGAAAGTCAGAGGCCTGTGGGATTTAGAGGACATTCTTTCCATTAAATGGATAGTTTGAAACAACTGTCCCCACACAATGACTACTGCACCACTCTCTCCAGTCTACCAACAACTGTTGCTTCTAACACACACAACACCGGCCCCCGGCACAGTCATACCCCCAATGAACAATACAGTCAGGTGTGTGTGTGTGCGTGTGTCTATGTGGAATCCTAGTGATCTGAGGTATGTATGTGGTATTGAAGTACGGCGTTTCACCCCCCAAGGCTAAATAGGGTACTCTTGACACACATAGATGTATGCATTTACACACACTTTCCCTCTGCTCCTCCTCTCATAGTTCTTAGCTATGTTTATCTCTCATACTTTCCCTCTGCTCCTCATCTCATAGCTATGTTTATCTCTCATACTTTCCCTCTGCTCCTCATCTCATAGCTATGTTTATCTCTCATACTTTCCCTCTGCTCCTCATCTCATAGCTCTTAGCTATGTTTATCTCTCATACTTTCCCCTCCTCATCTCATAGCTCTTAGCTATGTTTATCTCTCATACTTTCCCCTCCTCATCGCATAGCTCTTAGCTATGTTTATCTCTCATACTTTCCCTCTGCTCCTCATCTCATAGCTCTTAGCTTTGTTTATCTCTCATACTTTCCCCTCCTCATCTCATATCCATGTTTATCTCAAAATTTCCCCTCCTCATTTCATAGCTCTTGGCTATGTTTATCTCTCACACTATCACCTCCTCATCTCATAGCTCTTGGCTATGTTTATCTCTCATACTTTCCCCTCTCATAGCTCTTAGCTATGTTTTTATCTCTCAAACTTTCCCCTCCTCATCTCATAGCGCTTAGCTATGTTTATCCCTCATACTTTCCCTCTGCTCCTCCTCTCATAGCTCTTAGCTATGTTTATCTCTCTCATACTTTCCACATTTCATAGCTCTTAGCTATGTTTATATCTCATACTTTCCCTCTGATCCTCCTCTCATAGTTATTAGCTATGTTTATCTCTCATACTTTCCCTCTGCTCCTCATCTCATAGCTATGTTTATCTCTCATACTTTCCCTCTGCTCCTCATCTCATAGCTATGTTTATCTCTCATACTTTCCCTCTGCTCCTCATCTCATAGCTCTTAGCTATGTTTATCTCTCATACTTTCCCCTCCTCATCTCATAGCTCTTAGCTATGTTTATCTCTCATACTTTCCCCTCCTCATCGCATAGCTCTTAGCTATGTTTATCTCTCATACTTTCCCTCTGCTCCTCATCTCATAGCTCTTAGCTTTGTTTATCTCTCATACTTTCCCCTCCTCATCTCATATCCATGTTTATCTCAAAATTTCCCCTCCTCATTTCATAGCTCTTGGCTATGTTTATCTCTCATACTATCACCTCCTCATCTCATAGCTCTTGGCTATGTTTATCTCTCATACTTTCCCCTCTCATAGCTCTTAGCTATGTTTTTATCTCTCAAACTTTCCCCTCCTCATCTCATAGCGCTTAGCTATGTTTATCCCTCATACTTTCCCTCTGCTCCTCCTCTCATAGCTCTTAGCTATGTTTATCTCTCTCATACTTTCCACATTTCATAGCTCTTAGCTATGTTTATATCTCATACTTTCCCTCTGATCCTCCTCTCATAGCTCTTAGCTATGTTTATCTCTCATACTTTCCCTCTGCTCCTCATCTCATAGCTATGTTTATCTCTCATACTTTCCCTCTGCTCCTCATCTCATAGCTCTGTTTATCTCTCATACGTTCCCTCTGCTCCTCATCTCATAGCTATGTTTATCTCTCATACTTTCCCTCTGCTCCTCCTCTCATAGTTCTTTGCTATGTTTATCTCTCATACTTTCCCTCTGCTCCTCATCTCATAGCTCTGTTTATCTCTCATACGTTCCCTCTGCTCCTCATCTCATAGCTATGTTTATCTCTCATACTTTCCCTCTGCTCCTCATCTCATAGCTATGTTTATCTCTCATACTTTCCCTCTGCTCCTCATCTCATAGCTCTGTTTATCTCTCATACGTTCCCTCTGCTCCTCATCTCATAGCTCTTAGCTATGTTTATCTCTCATACTTTCCCCATCTCATAGCTATGTTTATCTCTCATACTTTCCCTCTGCTCCTCATCTCATAGCTCTTAGCTATGTTTATCTCTCTCATACTTTCCCCATCTCATAGCTCTTAGCTATGTTTATCTCTCTCATACTTTCCACATTTCATAGCTCTTAGCTATGTTTATATCTCATACTTTCCCTCTGATCCTCCTCTCATAGCTCTTAGCTATGTTTATCTCTCATACTTTCCCTCTGCTCCTCATCTCATAGCTGTTTATCTCTCATACGTTCCCTCTGCTCCTCATCTCATAGCTATGTTTATCTCTCATACTTTCCCTCTGCTCCTCATCTCATAGCTCTGTTTATCTCTCATACGTTCCCTCTGCTCCTCATCTCATAGCTATGTTTATCTCTCATACTTTCCCTCTGCTCCTCCTCTCATAGTTCTTAGCTATGTTTATCTCTCATACTTTCCCTCTGCTCCTCATCTCATAGCTCTGTTTATCTCTCATACGTTCCCTCTGCTCCTCATCTCATAGCTATGTTTATCTCTCATACTTTCCCTCTGCTCCTCATCTCATAGCTATGTTTATCTCTCATACTTTCCCTCTGCTCCTCATCTCATAGCTCTTAGCTATGTTTATCTCTCTCATACTTTCCCCATCTCATAGCTATGTTTATCTCTCATACTTTCCCTCTGCTCCTCATCTCATAGCTCTTAGCTATGTTTATCTCTCTCATACTTTCCCCATCTCATAGCTCTTAGCTATGTTTATCTCTCTCATACTTTCCCCATCTCATAGCGCTTAGCTATGTTTCTCTCTCATACTTTCCCTCTGCTCCTCCTCTCATAGTTCTTAGCTATGTTTATCTCTCATACTTTCCCTCTGCTCCTCATCTCATAGCTCTTAGCTATGTTTATCTCTCTCATACTTTCCCCATCTCATAGCTCTTAGCTATGTTTATCTCTCATACTTTCCCCATCTCAAAGCTCTTAGCTATGTTTTTCTCATACTTTCTCCATCTCATAGCTATGTTTATCTCTCATACTTTCCCTCTGCTCCTCCTCTCATAGTTCTTAGCTATGTTTATCTCTCTCATACTTTCCACATCTCATAGCTATGTTTATCTCTCATACTTTCCCTCTGCTCCTCCTCTCATAGCTATATTTATCTCTCATACTTTCCCTCTGCTCCTCATCTCATAGCTCTGTTTGTCTCATACTTTCCCTCCTTTCATAGCTCTTAGCTATGTTTATCTCTCATACGTTCCCTCTGCTCCTCATCTCATAGCTCTGTTTATCTCTCTCATACTTTCCCCATCTCATAGTTCTTAGCTATGTTTATCTCTCTCATACTTTCCCTCCTTTCATAGCTCTTAGCTATGTTTATCTCTCATACGTTCCCTCTGCTCCTCCTCTCATAGCTATGTTTATCTCTCTCATACTTTCCCCATCTCAAAGCTCTTAGCTATGTTTTTCTCATACTTTCTCCATCTCATAGCTATGTTTATCTCTCATACTTTCCCTCTGCTCCTCCTCTCATAGTTCTTAGCTATGTTTATCTCTCTCATACTTTCCACATCTCATAGCTATGTTTATCTCTCATACTTTCCCTCTGCTCCTCCTCTCATAGCTATATTTATCTCTCATACTTTCCCTCTGCTCCTCATCTCATAGCTCTGTTTCTCTCATACTTTCCCTCCTTTCATAGCTCTTAGCTATGTTTATCTCTCATACGTTCCCTCTGCTCCTCATCTCATAGCTCTGTTTATCTCTCTCATACTTTCCCCATCTCATAGTTCTTAGCTATGTTTATCTCTCTCATACTTTCCCTCCTTTCATAGCTCTTAGCTATGTTTATCTCTCATACGTTCCCTCTGCTCCTCCTCTCATAGCTATGTTTATCTCTCTCATACTTTCCCCTCATCTCATAGCTCTTAGCTATGTTTATCTCTCTCATACTTTCCCCATCTCATAGCTATGTTTATCTCTCTCATACTTTCCCCATCTCATAGCTCTTAGCTATGTTTTTCTCTCTCATACTTTCTCCATCTCATAGCTATGTTTATCTCTCTCATACTTTCCCCTCATCTCATAGCTCTTAGCTATATTTATCTCTCATACTTTCCCTCTGCTCCTCCTCTCATAGCTATGTTTATCTCTCTCATACTTTCCCCTCATCTCATAGCTCTTAGCTATGTTTATCTCTCTCATACTTTCCCCATCTCATAGCTATGTTTATCTCTCTCATACTTTCCCCATCTCATAGCTCTTAGCTATGTTTTTCTCTCTCATACTTTCTCCATCTCATAGCTATGTTTATCTCTCTCATACTTTCCCCTCATCTCATAGCTATGTTTATCTCTCTCATACTTTCCCCATCTCATAGCTATGTTTATCTCTCTCATACTTTCCCCATCTCATAGCTCTTAGCTATGTTTATCTCTCTCATACTTTCCCCATCTCATAGCTCTTAGCTATGTTTTTCTCTCTCATACTTTCTCCAACTCATACTTTCCCTCTGCTCCTCATCTCATAGCTATGTTTATCTCTCATACTTTCCCTCTGCTCCTCATCTCATAGCTATGTTTATCTCTCATACTTTCCCTCTGCTCCTCATCTCTTAGCTATGTTTATCTCTCATACGTTCCCTCTGCTCCTCATCTCATAGCTATGTTTATCTCTCTCATACTTTCCACATCTCATAGCTATATTTATCTCTCATACTTTCCCTCTGCTCCTCATCTCATAGCTATGTTTATCTCTCATACTTTCCCTCTGCTCCTCATCTCATAGCTATGTTTATCTCTCATACTTTCCCTCTGCTCCTCATCTCATAGCTATGTTTATCTCTCATACGTTCCCTCTGCTCCTCATCTCATAGCTATGTTTATCTCTCATACGTTCCCTCTGCTCCTCATCTCATAGCTATGTTTATCTCTATCATACTTTCCCTCTGCTCCTCATCTCATAGCTATGTTTATCTCTCATACTTTCCCTCTGCTCCTCATCTCATAGCTATGTTTATCTCTCATACTTTCCCTCTGCTCCTCATCTCATAGCTATGTTTATCTCTCATACTTTCCCTCTGCTCCTCATCTCATAGCTATGTTTATCTCTCATACTTTCCCTCTGCTCCTCATCTCATAGCTATGTTTATCTCTCATACTTTCCCTCTGCTCCTCATCTCATAGCTATGTTTATCTCTCATACGTTCCCTCTGCTCCTCATCTCTTAGCTATGTTTATCTCTCATACTTTCCCTCTGCTCCTCATCTCATAGCTATGTTTATCTCTCATACGTTCCCTCTGCTCCTCATCTCATAGCTATGTTTATCTCTCATACTTTCCCTCTGCTCCTCATCTCATAGCTATGTTTATCTCTCATACTTTCCCTCTGCTCCTCATCTCATAGCTATGTTTATCTCTCATACTTTCCCCATCTCATAGCTCTTAGCTATGTTTCTCTCTATCATACTTCTCCATTTTGTCCCTTCTTTCCTTGTCTCTACTCTCTTGGGATCTCTGCCCAGCTCTCTAGCAGTCTTGTTTAGCAGTATTTTTGCTTGGGGCTAGATTCTGTTCATGTCTGGAACCAACAGAAACATGAACAGCTTCTACACCCAAGCCATAAGACTGCTTATTAGCTAATCGGAGTACCTGCATTAACCCACACACTCCGGACTCTACCCACACATACTTATGCCACATACACATAACATACACATGCACACAGACACCATATACACTGCTGCTGTCTATCATTTATCCTGTTGCCTAGTCACTTTAACACTACCCATATGTACATAGCTACCTGGTACTCCTTGTATATAGCCATGTTCTTTTTTTTACTCGTTATTCACTGTGTATTTACTTCTGGTGTCACTATTTCTTAATTTTAAAAAACAAACATATACACTCTACATTCAACTCTGCATTGTCGGAAAAGGATCTGTAAGTAAGCATTTCACTGCTAGGCTACACTTGTTGCTTATGAAGCATGATGTGACAAATACAATTTGATCTCTCAACCTTTCACTTGTAGTGGGAAAAAATGACCCAATAAAAAATTATATTACCAAATAGTATTAGCAGAATGAGCCAATAAGATATTGGCTGAGCATTATCAGAAAAAATGTGCAACATATGGATTGTGGGGAAACTCAGTCATCTCAGTTCTAGTCAGCTTCCCTTCCTAGGACCCCAAATGTCATAAGAGTCAGTTGCATTAGTTGTACTTCTCTTAACAGAAAAGAGAAGTATTGCATACTATTCTCTCATCTTAGGTGAGGTTTAAATTGCCTGTGTTACCTCTGACCCACTTAGTGGTTGACACAGTCAGGCTTGACACCTTTATAGAGATAACTGTGATAAATGACTGTGGAAAAAACATAAAAGCAAGTGTTTTTGCGTGGGTGTGAGGCTGACCTCTGCTTATCCTCTGTTTCTCTCCTGACAGGATTCCAGGGGTATCAATGATACTGATGCTCTCCAGGACCGGGTTGGACATCTGAGCACACGTAAATCTGCAAGGAGATGGAGTGGAGGGTGGATGTGAAAGAGGTAGATATAAAAGAGAGAGAGAAAGGGATGGGGGAGAGGGACATTAACAACCAGTTAGGTGAGGATGTTGACAAAGACAGGCATTGATCTACGTCTAAACTATGCTTACAGTCAACCTGTCACAGCTAGAAATGGGAATTGAATGGTTTGCCTGGAAGTGGAACAAAACAAAATTCAAAAACAAGTTTGAGAGAGTTGAATGCTGCATAATTTATTCAATTGTCCATAGAATAACTTATGAATAACCTTGACTCACTGGCAAGTCTAAACAATACATCATATTATAGTCGTGCATTAGTCAGCCCAAACATGTTTTCAGCCTAAAACTTCAAGTAGGTAAGTGTATAATTGGGAGCAAATCATGACACACACAGAGAAAACAACATGTTTTGTATCTGGAGAGAGAGGGCTAGGTCAGTCAAACAGAAGACTACAGTTTCCTCAAGCAGGAACAACGATTGTTACGTTTGACCACTTATTTTCCTTCTCATCCCAGAACCCTGCTGCCCCACCGCTCCCTCAGAACCCTGCTGCCCCACCGCTCCCTCAGAACCCTGCTGCCCCACCGCTCCCTCAGAACCCTGCTGCCCCACCGCTCCCTCAGAACCCTGCTGCCCCACCGCTCCCTCAGAACCCTGCTGCCCCACCGCTCCCTGAGAACCCTGCTGCCCCACCGCTCCCTCAGAACCCTGCTGCCCCACCGCTCCCTCAGAACCCTGCTGCCCCACCGCTCCCTCAGAACTTATATTCTGGACATTATGCTACAGGCATTAGGTCACAAGACTAGTAGAACTAAGCTCTTAGCTTACATTATTACACAACCACTCATAGGAGAGGAAATGTAAGGCCAAACAAGAAGTAAAAGAAATAGGGGAGTGAAAACTCCTGTGGTAGAGTAGTATGATATCACAATGGGAATATTTGCCAAATATACAACGTCTCCCCACAGTGACCACATGTACATATCCCAACCAGAAGCTATTGATTACAGGCAACATCTGCACTGGGCTAAAGGCTGGAGCTGCCACTTTCAAAGTGTGGAACACTAATCCTGACGCTTATAAGAAATCCTGCTACGGGACAACAATCTTTCCCTCAATGTCAGCAAGACAAAGGAGCTGATCGTGGACTACAGGAAACGGAGGGTTGAAAACGCCCCCATTCACATTGACAGGGCTGTAGTGGATGGAGAGCTTCGAGTTCCTCAGGGTCCACATCACTAAGGAATTAACATGGTCCACACACACACACAGTCATTGAGAAGGCACAACACCTCTTCCCCCTCAGGAGACTGAAAAGATTTGTCATGGGCCCTCAGATCCTCAAGAAGTTCTACATCAAGTCATAGACCAAGTCTGGAACCAACAGGACCCCCAACAGGACCCTGAACAGCCATAAGATTTCTAAATAGTTAACCAAATAGCCACTCGGACTATTTGCAATCCCCCCCCCCCATACTAAATAGTTTGACTCATCCCATATGCTGCTGCTACTGTTTATCGATCCTGTTGCCTAGTCACTTTACCCCCTCTACATGTACATATCATCACTCACTGGGTATTTGTTCCTTGTGTTATTATCTTTCTATTATTTTTCAATGTTTCTCTCTGCATTGTTGGGAAGGGCCTGCAAGTAAGCATTTCACTGTCAGTCTACACCCGTTGTTGACGAATGTGATTTGAAAGTCCACGCCTTCCCGTTTATCTAACATTTTTCACACAAAGCTCAGCACAACTGTGCTATCCTCAGAATCGCTCCTGCTCCACCAGACACTACTCAAACAGTAACCCACATCCCTTCTTCCCCCTCCCTCTCTGAACCCTTCATCAGGCAGCCCTACAACTCCCCAAAGTGAAGAAATACTATGAGGCTTGAGGACATGGTGGACATTGTGTGCAAGACAAGTAGGCCTAAGTACTTAACAACACATTTCCCTTTGAGATGTTACTGGAAGACCCCATGCAGTAATGTGCAGAGTCAGTCAGTGTCCTGAAATAACAGGCTGAGTTCAGTAAAACGGAACCCCAATAGCCTTTGACTCTTACTACACCCATTGTGGACACACACACACACACACACACACACACACACACACACACACACACACACACACACACACACACACACACACACACACACACACACACACACACACACACACACACACACACACAGAGAGAGCGTCCGATGGCTGGTTGTGGTAATTAAAGGCCAATGCTATGGTTATAGATCTATAATCATCTCACCATCTGTGTCTGTGCTGCTCCCTCGGTTACAATAGTCATCAGTCTTGTTGTGAAACAGCCCTGTCTAATGGGCCTTGTTACGCCTTGTTCATCTCGTCAATTAGCATCTAAGCAAGGCTAATTATCAATTGACCCTCATTGACTTTCTCTGCTATGAGCCAACAGAAATCAATTGTACCAATGCATCCTGGGCAATGTAGTACCCCAGAACAGGAGTGAGCAGCAGTGTAGTCCAGTATCAGTGGTGACCCATGTGTCTTGAACCAGCATATTGCGGTGTGCGAAGCACCACAGCTAATCTGAGGTTGAGGAAATGACCTATTGCCAGGTTGAGCACATGAGTTCCTCTAAAACCTGTCCAGTCAGTCTGTAGCACAGAGAGAGACAAGGCCAGGTTTATCTGACCATCTGTGTCTTGTGGTGACAGCCAAGCTCTCACAGAGAGGAGGTATCCATTAGAAAGAAGGACTACTTCAGTAAAGGACACTACAATAAACCAACCTTGAGGGATTCTGTGTTTAAAGTAGTGATGGGGGAAGAAAATACCAAAAGTTACATATCGGGATAATATTTGACGATATTTCATATAGTATTGTTTTTGACAATATAATTTTGGCACTTGTTGGCTGTACTGTACCTCCACCAAAACACCACTATTTTTCCTTCATAGTTTGTTCTCCATCTTTTTAAAATAGGGAGCTAATTTGTTTTCAGCACTTTTATTTCCATGATTGATCAAAACTTGTTTTCTCATGGCTCTCGTCCCTCTGCAGCAGACGCATGGTGAGCAATATGTTTGGAACATTAAATCGCAATAAAATCACAGCATCGAATCTTAATACATGTAGAAAATGGGGAGAATCGCAATAGCCTACATATCCTCAGTATTGTGATAATTTGGTTTATTTAGAGATTCGATATGATTGGGATCCCTATTAGTCTTTGCCTATCGTGAGGTCCCTGGCAATTCCCAGCCCTAGTTTGAAGTCTGAAAGAAAATAGAACACACATAAAGCCCCAGAACAGACAAACTCCCATTGATTGTTGTCATAATGCCATATAGAACAGACTAGAACAACTGACTATGGTGTCAGAATGTGCCATAGAACAATCTGGATCACTGAATCACTTTGATTTGTCATGATAATGAGTCATTGAACACACAAGAAGACCAGATGAGTACTGACTAGTCGGCTGCGTTTAGACAGGGAGCCCAATTAAGTGGCAAAATATCAGAATTAGGCTGCCTGCAACCATTATAGCCTAGATGCTGACTGACTGTGCTGTCACACTACCATAAAGAACATACCAGCACTGCACTTTGACTTTGTCTCATAGCAGTCAGAAGCCACAGTGGGAGTTGGCCAGCTGTTACTACTGATGTGGCATCTGTAGCCTGCCCTGGGATGTCCATTCAACTAAGAGGAAGACATAACTCACTGTTGTCTGGCTACTGTAAACAAAGTCATTCATATTTTTTCATTTACCTTACAGTGACATGAGCCCAAATCAATCTGCTGCAGTGTTGCCAGACTAGGATGTGACTCATCTAGTTTAGGCTAGGTGCTGTTACACACTGTTCAAATAGCCAAGGGGAAAAGGTTGTCTACTTGGCATGGTGACTTTTCCAGGTGGGTTAACAAACAGGTGTTTGTGGTGGGTGCAACAGAGGCTAAAATCTGTTGTGGTGATGAAATGAAGGTGTAAACACCTTGGCCTAAATGACTGGAGGAATATGATGCAACAGTAGAGATTTTGGTTCAAAAAGTCCCTACAGGGAGAGGCTTGTGCAGTAGGTATTATATGGAATGCTGGGAGTGGTGTCACTGTCAATGACATTATGACTGTCACCTGACACTTCATCAGATCAGATGATAAACAATGAAGTAACAATGTGTCCTTGTAGTAACTTTAGTGGCATGTACAGTAACTAGTTATTCTTTCAAGTTATGAAATGAGCTGCTGGCTATTAGTCCTACGTATGAGGTATAGCCTTTTTGCATACTGTACTTTACAAAAGGCATACGCTCCCCTACTAGTGCGTGGGAACTTGGAATGAGTATTTACCTGTTGAGGAACGCGTTACCAAATGCGCTGAGTTTGCGGAAGGGTTTTTTGGGGTCGACAACCAAGGCGTTGCCAGGTATCATCCCGTCCTGGTCACCGTGCATCACAGCTATGAAAGAGTCTGTTGTCGGCTCGGGCCCTATCCTCATACCGGGGAAGTCTTGCTCCATCAGGTGCCGAATGAAGGTCGTTTTCCCGGTCGAGTACTGACCGACCAAGAGAACCATGGGTTTGTTGTCGAAGTCCGCATCCTCGAGCGCCGGTGAGTGGAAGTCGTGGAATTGGTAGCTGTCCTCCAGGGGAAAGAGTTTAGTCCGGTAAAGTTTTTTCAAACCTTGCGAAACATCCTGGAACTGTTCTGGCGTTTTTTTATCCCTAGTGCGGAACATGGTGAGCTGGTTTGACACAACAGTGTCGCTTTGGATCTGAAAACAGCAGAGAGAGATGGCGATGTGGCTAAGTTGTTAGTGCAACTCTTATCACAGATCACAGTAGTAGAGTAACGTTAGCTAAAGTAGGCGAGGTCTTGAAGTGTTGATTGTCCCTCCCTCCTGACAAGCCAAACACGCCCCAACTAGTTTGTACTACTAGTCAATCACGCACCAAGCACAATCAAACTCCAGTAACTTGAGAATGAATGTATCTAGCCAGCTATTAGCAATCTTTTATAGAAGTCGAGAGCGTAATTTCTCTTAAACATTTAATAATAAACATACACTATTCTTCAAAAGGAGGAAAACATCACTTTTACCTGTCCTTTTGAGTTATGTGATCGCGTTCACCTGCTGGCTGACACTTGTGTGTGTGACACGCAGAAAGCGGAAGTGGAGTGTGAACTTCAAAATAAAAGTCCCACCGAATGAATGAAGTACGTAGGCCTATCGTCGCTCAAAATGATGAAGGTGAGGAACGAGGATGAAGAAACAGGCAATTGACTCCTCGTCATCTCACCCAGTCTTGTGACAGCTGCAGCACATTGCTGGTTTGGCCTCACTATCCGGCAATTCCTTAAAAGTTGGACTCAGCTCTATAATGCCCTGTCTGATAGCCAAATAAAAATGTGTGTGTGTGTGTTCATTGCTGGCCCAAATATGTGGTAGGCTGTGATAAAGACCAGACACACTAAACAAGAGAGACAATTACAGTAAATGCCAGTATTTTTATTGTGAAAAGAAACACTGAAAAGAAACACCATATAAATACATTAGTATTAAAAGGCCTACTCAAGTACAGTACATACAAGCGCACAGACAACGTCACATACAGTAGATTTAGGTCTACACAGTGCATCCAGGGTGACGACCAGAGGTGTCTCTCCGCCCATAACAGCAGCTCCACTGGAACCCTGAGCTATTCCATATGGAGATGCTGTTACAGCCAGCGGACACCAGACACTGGAGTTATAGCGCACTTTATTACACAGCCGTAAAGCCACATGATTCGATAGTAAACCATTTACGTACTCTTATCACAAGTCTCAAATTGTCTTGTCATATAGCGTGAGATTAGACTGCCCCCTGTTGATCAAAGAGAATTACAACACTGTGCCATAAATCTGAACATGTGATGACAATGCATAAAAAGCATGTGATAATGGAGCTAAGACACCATTAAGAATGATATATACTTTATTTTATTATTACCTTTGATCTACCTTATTGCTAATTTACAATACAGATTGTGTATCACTCAATTGTAGCAATAAAATCATGGTGATTGTGCCCACCAGCGCAATGTTCTCAAAGGGTTGGTCCTGTTCAGCACATACAGGAGGATGTCTGGTTGTCCTGTAAAGGGGGTCAGTAATTCAACTTCAATCAATGAAATACTTTTATATGGATTCATGATTTCAATTACATTTGCTGAATTCAGAGGATTTCAAACAGTATTGAACTTATAAAACAGTTATTATTTGTTAACCCTTTATTTCCAGAATCCTAGGCCTTCTCTAGTTCCAGAATCTTAGGCCTTCTCTTTCTCGCTGTCCTTCCCAGAATCTCTATAGACTTTGACTCACTGATCTTTACCTCCCACCCTTCCAGCTTTGCAAAACAAAACAATAAAACAATTCACGAGAGAGTGACTTTGGCCCCTTATTTCCTCCTTCAACTTTGTTCACCTTTCTGTCTTACATGTTGCTCTCTTTCTATGTTTTTAAAATTATTTGAGTTTCTTTCTCTGATCAGGGAATTCACACATCACTAAAGATAATCATTGAATCACTTATCAGCTGACTTTCTTTGTGCCTGCCAGTTACAAGAAGAGGAAACCGCAAGATGAAAGGCTACCAGTGTCCTAAATAAAACTGACTATGGATGGAATGATCTATTAAAATGTATAACATTTCTTCATCTCATCCAATGGGATCTCATAATGTAGACAGGTTGAGATTTAAACATAACAATTTAAAAACAAACTGAACCTACTCACCCTCAGGAACTGAAGTTCAGTAAAGTACTAGTCAAGGAAGTGAGCGAGGGCTGCTTAAGACCGTGAGAGGGAGAGAGAAATTAATCATTATACATACAGTAAATATGTAACAGGCCCTGCCCATAAACTTTGCATCCTGTTTGAACATCTATAGCCATGCAGTAAGACATTCGCAAGCACACAAAGCCGACACACACGTACACCACAGCAGGTTGGTGGCACCTTAATTTGGGAGGACGGGCTTGTGGTAATGGCTGAAGTGGAATGGTATCAAATACATCAAATACATGGTTTCCATGTATTTGATGCCATTTAATTTGCTCCGTTCCAGCCATTATTATGAGCCGTCTTCCCCTCAGCAGACTCCGCTGACGTACACACAATACATACGTATACACATACACACATACCCGCACACACACACAAACACACACACACACACAGTTTTGTACTGCTATCCTTGTGGGGACCAAAGAATTTGTTCCCATCCAAATTCCTATTTTTCCTCACCCCAACAATAAATCGAACCCTAACCTTAACCCTTAACCTAACCATAACCCTAACCTTAACCTTAACCCTAAGTCTAACCTTAACCCCAAACCCCTAACCCTGAAAGTATACCTAACCCCAACTCCTAACCCTAAACTTAACCATAACCCTTAACCCTAAACCTTACCATAATTATAACCTAACCCTTATTGTAACCCTAACCCTAAACCTAACCCCTAAGCCTAAAATAGCATTTTTCCTCGTGGGGACCAACAAGGATAGTTAAACAAAAATATACACACTCAGACACACACTAAACCCAAATTGTAAAAGTAAACACATGCTAGGGAATCAGATAGACCTATAGATACAAAACAAACTGCAAACAGGGGCCTGTTGCACAAAACTAGGATAAGGGATTAAGCCAGGATATCTTGGTGATCCTGGCTCAATTGATCCGTAATCCGGTTGCACTAAAGATGGATAGGGGGCAGGAGGATATGTTATGGTATAAATTACCATGGAGATTTATTCTGTGGAGCTAGCCTGCTCCAGACCAGGCTAAATTCCAGGATCTATTTAATCTCATCCCTAATGTCAGTCAGCAGTCACCACAAATGGAAACCAATAGTTATTTCACTGCTCACTATACATTGTTATCACATATAACTAGACCCACTGTTATTATTTAAACGTTTGTGATCATTAATTTCAATGATTTGGGATAAAAAATGATTTTTAGATGATGTTGCTATCATTAGATAATTTACAGTTTCCCATAGACTATAAGGCTATATATAAAATGATAGAATATTAGGGCCACAGAGGGGAAAAAAACACAAGTCATAATATTGTAACCAGTTGTTTTAAAGGAGGACAGTTGTTAAAATGACAGATGTGGGGCATTTCGTGAAATTGTACTTCAGTATGGTTTCATAAACAAAGACATGCTGATGTGCCAGAATATTAAGTATCACATTGTCATAAGTATCAAAACTGTAAAAACAATATGTAGCTTTTCTGCAGAAAGAACCAGCCTCATAAATTTATGACTTTATCCTTTTTCTTCAGTGTGGCCCTAGTACTCTGTCATATAAACAAATACACATTCCATATGAATATAAAAACACAATGTGTAACATTATGTTCCTTTATTGAATAAGGACAAAACAAAGCAGGTAAACCATCAGCTCCTTTCGAAACTGAAGTCACAGTGACTCTACAAGATGGAAAGCACAGAATCCAAGCATATTATACAAAATGATACATACACATTCAAAGGTCTGTATATAACACACCCTGCATGTCTGCACACTAAAATAAATGCAGGACAAATCCATACACATCAACTGAACAGACAAATGAATGGATGCAGTAGCCTCCCTGCAGCCTTGTATTACACACAGTATACCGCACAAACATCATAAGAGGCCAAATTCGTCAAAAAACGAACCCCAAAAAACCCAAATTCCTCTGCCACCGCAGGACATATTTAACCAAAATTGAAAGCACACATACTAACTAAAATAATTCAACACATATTGGTCCCTCAGCAGCCGACCACTGTCGTCATCAGGGAAGATTGCCGGATTGTCCCAGTCCATGGCTGGTGGCACTCTGGGGGCCCTCTCCTTCCTCAGGCAGGCCACATTGTGGAGGACAGCACAAGCCACAGTAATATCACATGCCCTAACAGGGCTGACCCTTAATTTGTGAAGGCAGTGAAAGCGTGCCTTCAGGAGGCCAAAGGTCATTTCAACTCTGGCCCTGGTCCTGGCATGGGCATGGTTGTAGGCCTGCTGTGCTTCCTGGGGGTCTGTGAAAGGTGTCAGGAGAAAAGGCTGGCAGCCATACCCCCTGTCTCCCAGCAACACACCAGAGAATTCACCTGTCAACACAAAATCTCATCATTACTACCTCATAAACACAGTGATATTCTTGACACAGCCATGATGGTTATAAATAGGGGTTGTGTGGCTTACCTTGTGATAGGCACTGATAGATTTCAGAGGCCCGAAAGATTCTGGAGTCATGGACTGAGCCAGGCCATTTTGCCACAACATTGCTGATCACACAGTCAGCATTGCAGACCATCTGAAATCATAAGATGAGGAATATTACACCAATCAATGCACATCACTGGCAATGCAGAGTGTTCGTCAATGGACAATATCAAAAAGTTATGTTCACCTGAACATTAATGCTGTGAAAGGATTTCCTATTCACAAAATCGGCCTCATGGGCACCTGAGGGGGCTTTTATCCTTATGTGTGTGCAGTCCACTGCACCAATGACATTGGGGAAACCTGTCACACAAAGTAATGAGTATCCTACTATGTGTTAACAGTTGTCCTGTAATTTGTAGATCCTCTTACCTGCAATCCTATAGAACTCCTCTTTGATGTCACAGAGTCTTCTGTGGCCAGGGAAGGAGATGAAGACATCTGCTAATGCTTTGATAGCCAGACACACACTCCTTATTGTGCGGCAAATTGTGGCCTTGTTCAGCTGTTCTGCATCCCCCACTGAGTACAGGAAGGCTCCACTAGCAAAAAAGCGCAAGGCCACACAAACCATTTGCTCCACACTCAGTGCATGGCTCCGTGCAGTGCGGTGCTTAATCCTGGGACCCAGTAGTCTGCATAGATACCTGATGCCATCTGCAGAAAACCTGTATCTTTCATATAGATGGTCATCAGGGAAGGCCAGTGGGTCCAACCGGTCCCTGAAGACCCTTTCTCGCCTGAAGGCTCTCCTCAGCACAAGTGCTTCTTCATCCACCACATCTCGCACGAATGGGCATGCCATTGTCAGAGCAGAAAGGAACACACAATTTTGGGCCTTCATATAGGCTAGTGGCCACACCTGGTGCTGGGGGGGTGGGCAAAAGAGGGCGATGCCTTATAACGATGACTTGGTTGTACTGATTGCTGGGAAAATAAAAAAAACCTTAGAAAGATGCCACCGTCCTGTGTGCTCACAATAAGAGCTCATATGTCATGGCTCACTTGACTTTACGAGAATATACCTAATTTTTATTTTGAGCTGTGTCATCTTCTTGGAGCTGGGGGAGGAAAGAAAAATAATGATTAATACATTTGTGTTACAGTTAGCATACAGTGTACATTGAAGGCATATCTCACCTCCCTCTCAAGTTTTTTTATTTCAAGGTCCAGTTTACTAATTGTCCTCTTTTTTATTTCGGACTCCAGTGCAAGATTTTCCATCTTTTTCTTCTTGTACTGAATGTATGCGTCTGCCAGTTCTATTTGGCGCCGGAGGTGGTTGCCATACAACTTTCTGATAGCTTGTGAGCTCTGTGAACACAATACAATTAGCGCAGCTGGAATTTGGCAGGATGTGGTGTCCTTTTATTAATACGCACTATGTTGCCAGGCTGGTTTTCCCACTGTATAGCATCTGGGTCCTGTAAAAGAAATTAGATTTTTTGATTTTGATGAGGACTCCTCACCATTGTAGAGTAAATAGTACTTTCACAGTCTTAACATGATACCTCATGCCTTCTGGAATCCAGAGAGATGGTCTCCTCCTCATCATCGTCTCCATCATGTGCTGTTGCTGCTGCACTGGGGCCTTCACCCTATCACATTTAATCGGATTCATATTGAAGCTAGTAGACAAGACATGCCAGGCCTACAGTATGCCTTTGATGGAGTACTCACTGGATCAGCATCGTCTGGTGCTTGTGCTGGTGGCTCTAACAGGAACACAGTGCTGCCAGACACTGCAAGGCAATAGGTAAACCAAAGTCAGACAGTCCAAATTGATTCAATATGAATGTGGTTGTATCCCATGTAGAGATGGAAGGACATACCTTGAATGAAGCGGGTGGCATCTTGGGAGGAACCTATGCTCGTCTCTTTCCCCCCAGGGATCCCCTCTAAGACGGGCCTGCCTTTATTTAGCTCCAAGGCCATGTCCTCTGCTGGGGTAAGGTCAGCCTTTGGTGACCCACCACCCGTGCCTTGTCTGTGGGTATTCTTTTTCACTGCTAAAACAGTACAGACAATGTGTGAGCAGGCACCTTCTGGGTACAATATATGCTTGTGCTTTGTTAAATATTAGTCAGGGACCATACCATTCTGCAGAATGTTCTTGTATTTGATTTTGACCTGCTGCCATGTCCGTTTTGGCCCGTTCATGTTTAATCTACACACACACACACACACACACACACACATTTAATGGAGTCACACTGCAAAAAATTACTTGGTATTTTTGTCTTGTTTTCAGTAAAAATATCAAAAAATCTATCATAGCTTTATACAGTGTGATGGAGTTACTTTACACAATTTCACTCATATCTGCAGTGCATTTCAATTAAAAATGTAACCGTTTCATAATTACAGTACAACTGCATTTTTGGAGATGTGAATTAAATATTTGAATTGTAATTGTGATGTTTCAGCGGAGCGGTGAGTGTGTAATTGTGCACTACTTACGCATTCAGGCGGTCTGCAATACTTTGCCACGCTTTTTCTCTTTGCTTTATCACTGTGGCGGTGTTGCCTTTCTTCTTAATTATATCTTTTACCTCCTCGTATGCCTCCATGAGGATTTGTGCTTCCGACGGGGAAAAGTACGCGGCTCTAGTTGCCATGGTAAATCAGTTAATCTGTGGCGGGGTCTATTTGAGTGAGCCGTGAGCGCGCACCTATCCAGGATTGGTTTCACCTGGCTTAATGAATCCGTGTCTGCTCATCCTGGCTTGGTCTTTGTGCAACCAATTAAGCCTGGACGCACATGTTTTGGCTTCATTGAGCTCAGCTGAGTCATTTATCCCGGATGTCTTAATTCTACTTTTGTGCAACAGGCCCCAGAAGTGGAGCTTACCCATAATAAAACAAGGCAACAGTAAACATGTTGTCCCCCACAAAGGATGCAGCGCCCCTCTTGGGCCAATCAGTGTCATTTGGATCAAAAAAAGGATCAAAAACAAAAAAAAATTAAAGTCCACAAATAAGAAAGTGAGTCCTGTTCAGAATAGTGGGAGAGAAAGAGAGATAAACTTTGGGACCGGAGGGAGGCCCGATCCTTAATTGCATTACCACAGTTAGTATTCTATGGCAAGAACCATCATTCACCCAAGTTTCATCAAAATCGTCCCAGTGGTGTCTGAGATATTGCGTGGGTTAGCTAGACTCATATCCCTGAGCATGTGGGCCAAATGTCCTCACTTTGAGTCAACATATCAAGAGATATGGAAAATATTGCTTTGAGAGACCTATGACCATAGATATCACATATCAAGTTTGGTGCAGATCGGTCATTAGGTGCCAGAAGAGTAGCATCAAAGATATTTATAGGTTTCCACTTCTGTCTGTGGTAGCGTTTTAATCGTTTTTTCACAAAATTCAAAATGTCGGAAAATCCATCATGAAAGACATGTGTCCCAGAGGCAAATTTGTTTCTTGTGGGGGGAGGGTCCGTTCTTTATATACCTGAGGGACCTACAGTATATACAAATTTCATGACTTTAGGTCAAACGGGCTGAGGGGCGTATCTTTTTATTGCGCCACCATCTGCCCAATCAGTAACAATTTTGTAAATGCATCATTCACCTAAGTTTAGTCAAAATCGGGCCAGTGCTGTCTGATATATCAAGTGTGAATAACGTTGGAAAGAACATCCTAACGGACGGAGACAGACCCACAGTCCCCTCCCAGATTTTATCTTCGGCGACGAGCAATAATGTATACAAACCCTGGATTGTTGTTGCAATGTGTTGGCCATTGAGAGTCTTTGAAGCCACCGGTTGGTCATATTGGAACTCCAGTAGGAGCAGTCCTCCATAGAAATGAATGGAATTCTACAGTACTTCAATTAAATGTTTCTAGGACAAAATTACATGTATTTAAGTATTTTTTGTTGTAGTGGGGAAAGTAACATTAGTACTAAAAAAAAAATACTTAAAGGAAAATGTTTTAATATATTTTATATTTGTATGTTTAGCTCACATAATGTAATTTAAATGTATGTATTAAGGTTTTCTGTAATATAATAAACATGTCAAAAACGAATCTAGACATGAATAAATGCATTTATATAGCTTCAAATATGGCTGCGCGGTGGCTTCATTACAGCACCCCCTGTCAGTCATCCAGGGTTTATACACATGACTGGGGACAACTATAATGCAAACTGTTATACGGATACTGCTGGTGTAAGGTCCACTAGATGGCAGCAATTTTCTGTGAATGAGAATGTTTGGAAAATGCGGTCATTTTGTATCCTATTGGGCCTCCATACATGCTCGCATGTGACTAGATTGGAAGCGGTGTTTGTTGACTGATTCCGAATGTGAGTTGCTTATGTTGCTCAAACAAATAATGCTATTTAGTAAAATAATGTTTATGAAATGGTTGATCGCTATCATTTTCGCAAGTATAATGCAATAGTCACCCTAGCTCTATTGTACAGAGCATCATCAATTTACTTTGCAAACAGTTTTTCTTGTTACAGCTAGCAGGAGAGGCTAACTGAAATGAGTCATCTCATTCGTCCATCGTTAGCTTGCTAACAATAGCTAGCTATATGTAAACATAGATAATACGGCAAAGTTACTGGGCAATTCTTCTTTGGTTTATGAATGATATTCATGTGGTGGTCTGTGTAGATACTAAAATGTTTCCTGCGGGACGTTACCTAAGGGATTCTGCTTTGTTATCTTCATAGCCAGTTCAATCCAGTCAAATAACTACACAGCTAGCACATTATGGAACTATGTAATAACGACCCATGTAACTAGCTAACGAGTTATTCGGGTAACATGTAATTGGTTTAACCTGATTCTAAATCATTTAGACTAGTATAGTTAATACCTGCTTGGGGCTACTTTACATGCTCACCTCCTTGCCTACAGTATCTGACTCCAAAGTTAAACTTGTCTCCTTAACTTCCATGTTCTCTCAGCAAGATGGCAGAACAAACAACGTTGGACAGCCTGCTGGAAATGGGCTTTGACAGAAACAGAGCGTAAGTAGCTAACTGAATTAATGTGGCTATTTTTCGACACACTAAATATCAACTCTGGTCCTGTCTGTCTACTGCTTTCAGGGAAAAGGCTGTGGCACACACAGGAAACCAGGGCATAGAGCGGGCCATGGACTGGTAAGTCAACTGGCAGAGGCTTTGGTGAGCGAGCCTCAGAGGCTTCTTCATCCACAGATAAATTTTACAGATGGTCAGTTGAGTTATTCACATGGAATAACTGATTCGTAATTTCTTTCTTCCGTTATGGCTTCCTTCCACAGGCTAATGGAACATGAGGGTGACCCAGACATTGACGAGCCCTATGTACCTCCTGTGGGGAACGTGCTTGGTGGAACTGGAACTGGAGAAAGTGACCCACAACAGCCCAGTCCAGCAGCCCAACCCACAGCAGAAGGAACAGACCCTGGTAAGTGGTCAATGGTCATGGCAGCATATTGTATTGTTATTACTCATATTGTTATAACCTCATAACTATGGCTTGTACTTCCCATTACTGGTTAACATGGTTGTTGGTTTACATTGTCTTCTTGTCCCCCACCTCTTCTATGTCAACTCTACTTTTTAGCTACAGACGGTAGTGACCAGATGATCCATGACGGGGATACCAAACGACCAATGACAGAGGAGGAGAAACGTGAGCAGATAAAGAGGTCAGATAATTCACCTCTACTGAGGTTCTGTTTACACACTTATCTTATTCTGTCAGTGGGAAAATGTCAGGTTTGGTCAATAGATGTTACTCAAAGAGATTTTCAAGTGTCAGCAAAAGCTTTCAGTAGAAAATGCAATGAGACAGCATACAATGAAGCCTGTGCCTGCGTTTGTGTCTGTTTCTTTGTGTGTGTGTATATTTCTTTGTCTACTTCTATGTGTGTGTTTCTGTGTGTACCAGGCTAGAGGAGCTGATGCGGGTGAAGCAGGAGGAGCGGAGAGAGAGGGAACGAGCAGAGGAAGTAGACAGAGAGAAGCAGAGGAGGAGGCAGGGCCAGGAGCTGCTGCAGGTCAAACAGAAACTGCAGGAAGATGAGATGAAAAAAATGGTCGATCTGCGCCAGAGAGAGAAGAACGATGACAAAATGGCCAAGTAAGCCATGAAGTCAATGGGCATGTTTGACATTGCAGGCGACTGCCAATTAACTGATAAAAAAAAAACGTACATATAAGTATTATTATTTGTAGATCAGCTAGTCAGTCACAATTTACCCACAATGCATCAAGGATGGGTTTGATGCTCTCGAAATTGGCCAATGGCTGTTGTCTCAAAGCACATTGGAGGAGAGGATCCTTGAACAACCTCCTTCAATGAGCTTTGAGAGGAATTGAGGAAACAAGAATAGCTAGTAACGTTTTCATACACAGCCAATAGTCACTTTTTGTAAATGTCTTAGTGCAAATAAGGTCTATTCCCACTCCACAACTCTTCTCTTTGTCCAATGAATACTCTCTCTTTCTCAGGCAGCGGGTGCGGGACAAGATAGCACGCGACAGAGAGGAGAGAGCACTTAAGGTACTGACTGCACCTACAGCATCTGACTCGTATGCTGAACTGTTGCTAAATAATGTCTCCATATCTTTCATAGAGAGTTGAACTCACTAACCCCTTCTACTCTTCTTCAGTTTGGAGGCGGTTCTTCCAGTACAGCTCTAACCTCCCCTTCAGCAGAGGGCCCTCCCTCCTCTCCGCCGAGTCAGGGCCCGCCTCCTGCCAAGAAGGACTATAACGAGTGCAAAATCCAGGTAAGGGGCCATGGATGTCTACGGCCTAGTTCACATTTTGACACAACAGATATTTTTGATGAGTTTGTCTCAACAGTCAATGTAGTTTATTAATTTATCCTCCTGTCCCCAGGTGCGTATGCTGGACGGCTCGGCGCTGACCTCCGTGTTCAAGGCACAGGAGCCGTTGGCTGCTGTGCGCGTCTACATCCAGATGAACGGCAACGCCCCCGAGGGCCAGGACTTTACGCTGCTCTCCCCGTACCCCCGCCGCGTCTACACAGAACTGGACATGGAGAAACCCCTGCAGGAGCTGGGTGAGCAGACAGGATGCCCCTCTTACTGGGCTTGAACAGGGAGAATCGCAATAGTCTAAAGGGGCTTCCTCTCCATCTGCACTAATCTGAAAGGACTGGAGATGTCAAAACCAGCCAAAGACGTACTACTTTCATCTATCCTGTGTTGTCAGATCAGTTTTAGAGGAATCTAATCTGAGATTTAGGTGTGTTGTAGTTTGTGTCGTACTGTCTTAACTGTTTTGTGTCATTGTTCAGGTTTGGTGCCTTCAGCTGTGCTGGTCGTTGCCAAGAAATAAGGACCCTGAAGTAAAAACATGCTTTATGAGCCAACCTCAATTCCACACATCATTTATCACAACAGGACAGAGACCAGGATGTCAACTATGGATTGATTCTCCTTCAACAAACACTGAGCTTTAATCTTAAATAGCAACACAAGATGGATGACTATTGATTCTCATGGGGCCTAAAGTGTAAGACATGGCTGGTGTTGAGACACTGCGACTTTCCACTGTATTTAAGTTGTAGTTTTTATAAGTTAAACAATTTGACAGTGGTGTTATTGCATAATCACTTGAAGTTACATGGTGGACTGAACATACTTTAAAACTTCACATAAAGAATGTACTTTTACCACAGGAATAATTGGTTAATTTTACGAGAAAGCTGCAAAACTTGATGACCTAAGTCAGCTTTGTATCTCACTGACTGGTGAGAGTTGCTTATATGTGCATGACAGTTAAGAAAGATACACTCTTAAGAAATCACGTGTGTCATATCAAGAGTCCCAAAAATACACATTAAGCACATTGTGCTTCACTCAAATGTTTTATTGAACAATGTAAAAGTGAAGATTAAAAAGTTACATTGTCATACATTTGCAGTGTATTTGTGCATGCCTTTTTTGAGTACAATGGATTGGATGCACTCTAAAACACAACAGAAATGGAATGGTATTTAAAAAACTGAGTGATAAAAAAGGCTAAAGTTGTGTGGTGGATTTTGCCAAACACTTAACAGTTTTCTACTCTAAAGTTTGACCAAACATGACTGTTGGTTTTAGACATGTCCACTAGGTACAGCACAGCGTACATTCAGTTATTATTCTTTACTTAACCTCTGAGTCCAGAGGCACTGGTACATCTGCATACAACAACATGGCTTCCCTATCTTCTGTCTGGAGGAGTAGGACTACACTGGAGGACTCGAATGGGCAGAAACTTGAATGAGGGACACAATAGATTGATCTTAACCTGCTCATTAATGAAAAGAGCTTTGACATCACAACTATAAAACACCTTTATGTACATTATCAAAAATTACTAGCCTATATTTCTGGAATGACAATAATACAGGAGGTATGGAGAGAGACGGTTTTGCTTAAAATGAAAGGGGCTGCATGTAGAAGAGAATACAAAAATAGTTTATCATTAAAACAATGTACAAGAGCACATTTTCAAAGACCAAACGAGTAGTAGACGTCACAGGTCACACCCCTGTTCCTGATAAAAGATATGAGTTTGCACCCTATTCCCTACAAAGTTCACTACTTTTGACCAGAGCTCTATGGGCCCTTGTCAAAGATAGTGCACTATATAGGGCATAATGTGCCATTTGGGGTGCATCCATGGAGTTTAAACAGGTGAACACTGGGTCGTCAATGCTGAATCATCTCTGGTAACCCCTGCTGTCAGTTGGTGTGTCACAGGATTTCTCTTCCCCCTTAGCTGGGAGGGTAGTAACCCTGATTGTAGTTCCAGGCTTGCTGGTAGCCTCCGTATCCCCCATACTGTGGTTGCTGAAAGAGGAGAGGAACACTTTAAAAAATGGCAAGTGAAGGAACACCCGCTCTCTAATCAACATTTTAGTGCAGGGGTATTCAGATCTTACCCTACGAGGTTCGGACTACTTCTGGTTTTCTGTTCTACCTGATAATTGCACCCACCTGGTGTCCCAGATCTAAATCAGTCCCTGATTAGAGGGGAAGAATAAAATAAAAAAAAGCAGTGGAACTGGCTTCGATGTTCAGATTTGAATTTGAGAGCTTCAGTGTCTCCTCTATCTGGCTCAATTTCAAAAGAAGCACTGATCGTTTAAGACCGTATGTAGCCGATATTTGGCTCATGTATCAGTTTGTACAGCTTAACAATCCCGTCATACCTGATGCCAGCTTCCATATCCTCCGTAGCCTGCATGAACCGCACTCATGTCCCCACCCATCATGGGTGGAGGTGGTGTCGTCATGGGGACATGGGGCATTGTGGGAGGGGCTTGTGGTGGAGCGGGCACAGCAGAGCCATCTTCTCCTTTACTCATCTTCTCTGGGTCCTCACTGTCTCTGCAGATCAATCAATATAACAACTGCGTCAATAACCAATCCATGAACAGTTTATCCATTTTCTTCTCCACGAACAGCTACACATCAACAACAACAAAAAATGTGTCACATCACACAATTTTACAGGTATAAATCCTTGCATGATATTGACAGATACGTTATAATCTCACCCGTTCTCAGCCACTCTCTTCTTGTTGCCGAGCTCTTTCAGTAGCTTCTGATGCTCCTCATAGACTGTTAGCACACTGCAGGCCAGAGAAACAGCAACAGTACAGTCATTTAAAACATGGTAAAGTGATGCTCCCCAGACTGTTGGCACACTGCAGGCCATAGAACAGCAACAGTACAGTCATTTCTCCTAGTTGGTTGATTTCATACCATTAAATTAAATATGGGCAGAATAACATGCTTGTTTCATTTTCTCCGGGTTCCTGATTGTATCTAAAAACAATCCTATGACCCCTGACCTTTGCACAGAGGTCCCATAGTCCTCAGCGTACTGCAGGCCCCTTTGGGAGAAGAGGATCTTGGTCTGTGGGGAGAGAGGCGCGGCCAGCGCCCGCGTCACACACTGCTGCACCCCCTCGGCCGACCCTCTGGGGTCACCGGCCACCTCCAGCTCCAGCAGGTTCAAGTGCAGCTTACCGTCATCCTGGAAAACAGAGGGGACATTAAAGAGGGAACAACAAACAATGATAAATGATGCTCTGACAGGTTACATTTTCTATGAGGTTAAGATCTGGACTATTTTCCATGTTCCATCCCTGATATTCAATCCCAATTGCATCTTAAATGTGATCCTTTCCTTTTTCAGTCGATGCTTAGAGCGTTGGGCCAGTAACCGGAAGGTTGCTGGATCGAATCCCAGAGCTGACATGCTAAAAATCTGTCGTTCTGCACCTGAGCAAGGCAGTTAACCCACTGTTCCCCGGGCGCCGAAGACGTGGATGTTGATTATGGCAGCCCCCAGCACCTCTCTGATTCAGAGGGGTTGGGTTAAATGCGGAAGACACATTTCAGTTGAATACATTCAGTTGGACAACTGACTTGGTATCCCCCTTTCCCTAAATCTTTTCATTTTCGCCTCTCTAAGATCTATCTCCCCTCCTCTCACCGGGCTAATCTCCAGCGCCTCCTGCAGGACTCCCCGGGCCTTGCTGGGGTTCTTGCAGAGCTTCAGCAGCAGCCGGGCCAGTTTGATGGAGTAGAACGCATGGAGGTGAGGTGTCTCTTTGGCCTGGGCCACCGCATCCCTGAGCAGAGCTTCTGATTCATCTAGCCGGCCCGCTCGTCTCTCTAGCCCCGCCCTGCGCAGCCGGACCATGGCCAATCCCGGCACTGAGGTTTCCAGAGCCTCCAACACACGCCGTGCCTCTGTTAGGTCACCTGGGAGGAGATGGAGGGGAGGAGGGAGTGAGTGAGTGGGCTACAACACTGGGTAATAGTGTCCTGTGTATCACATTTGAGGTCAAAGTGAAAAGGTGAACACTGTGACGTGTCTCTTCTTCTCTCACCATGCCTCTCCTCGAAGGTGGCCCACTGCAGGTGCATGGTGTGTTTGTGGGCCAGGTGGATCTCACAGGCTCGCCGAAACACTCCCCGCGCCTCGTCCAGACTCTGAGGTTCCAGGTACTGGACATACTGAAAAACATGCATACAGTATACATTAGTTACACTGACATACAAACATGTTACTTAAACACACACCCCTGCAGCCCCTCCTTACCTTGGTCCAGAACTCCTCGTAGAGAGCGCAGGCAATCAGACAGCGCTCAAACAGGATCCGTACCCTCCGGTCTCCCCCGGCAACGATCCCACTGCTCTTTGACCCCTCCTTTGACTCCTTTTCCTCCTCTTCCTGGCCCTCCATGGCCTCTGGTTCTGTCTCGGTCTTCACCTCATTTTCACCGCCCCCCCCCAGCTCGGTGAGCTCCCAGTCCAGGTAGGAGTGCCAGGCCCTCAGCTGGGTCCGGTCCAGAGGCTTCACGTGGAAATATGGACGCTTGATCTGGAATGAAGGGAGGAATGGGAACAGAAGAGAAGATAAGTAAATGTTTCCAACCAATGAAAATACACTACTTGACCAAAAGAGTGTGGACACCTGCTCGTCGAACATCTCACTCCAAAATCATGTTTACTAATATGGAGTTGGTCCCCCCTTTGCTGCAATAACAGTCTCCACTCTTCTGGGAAGGCTTTCCAATAGATGTTGGAACATTGCTGCGGGGACTTGCTTCCATTAAGCCACAAGATTATTAGTGAGGTCGGGCGATTAGGCCGGACTCGCATTCCAATTCATCCCAAAGGTGTTCAATGGGGTTGAGGACAGGGCTCTGTGCAAGCCAGTCAAATTCTTCCACACTAATCTCGACAAACCTTTTCTGTATGGACCTCGCTTGAGCAAGGGGCATTGTCATGCTGAAACAGGCCTTCCCCAAACTGTTTTCACAAAGTTGGAAGCACAGCATCGTCTAAAATGTCATTGTATGCTGTAGCATTAAGATTTCCCTTCAATGGAACTAAGGGGCCTAGCCCGAACCATGAAAAACAGCCCCAGACCATTATTCCTCCTCCACCAAACTTTACAGTTGGCACAATGCATTGTGGCAGGTAGCGTTCTACTGGCATCGGCCAAACCCAAATTATTCCGTCAGACTGCCAGATGTTGAAGCGTGATTCTTCACTGCAGAAAACACATTTCCACTTCTCCTGAGTCCAATAGCGGCAAGCTTTACACCACTCCAGCTGACACTTGGCATTGCGCATGGTGATCTTAGGCTTGTGTGCGGCTGCTCAGCCATGGAATCCCATTTGATGAAGCTCCCGACAAACATTTATTGTGCAGAAGCAGCTTGGAACTTGGTAGTGAGTGTTGCAACCGAGGACAGACCATTGTCACGCGCTATGCGCTTCAGCACTCGGTGGTCCCGTTCTGTGAGCTTGTGTGGTCTACCACTTTGCGGCTGAGCCGTTGTTGATCCGAGATGTTTCCACTTCACAATAACAGCACTTATAGTTAACCTGGGCAGCTCTAGCAGGGCAGACATTTTACAAACTGACTTGTTGGATGGGTGGCATCCTATGACGGTACCACGTTGAAAGTTACTGAGCTCTTCAGTAAGGCCATTCTACTGCCAATGTTAGTCTATGAAGATTACATGGCTGTGTGCTCGATTTTATACACCTGTCAGCAACAGCTGTGGCTGAAATAGCCGAATCCACTCATTTGAATGGGTGTCCACATACTTTTGTATATATAGCGTATCATGCTTCAATCATTGCTTCTGAGTTGCACATAGAAGGGATGCGTGTGTGTTCCAGGGGTAACTCACAGCTTCCTCAAAGTTCCACCTCTTCCTGACCTCTCCCTCCAGGTCTTGGTACACCTTCTCTCTGCGAGCCAATAGGAGCTCTCGCATTTTCGGAATCAGCTCTTCCTGATTGGGTGAAACATAACATGACAGTTATGATGGCAGACTTTTAAATCAGTGTTAAATCAAAGTTAAGATTGTATACCATAGCTTTACTCCATAGCTTGAAATGTCTCCACTTTATGCTATTTTGGCAGCATCTGACACTCATGTTAAATGTCATGTTAAATCTTAATCCAACACTACTAGGGATTTGTCATTTGTAATTCACCTCTGTAGGTTCCTTCTCTTCCCCAGGTGGTAACTCCTCTTCCCCCTCAGCCAACTCAGACTTCTCAGTCTTGTGGCTCTGTTTAGATTCCTCAAGCAACCCCTCATACTCCACTGCTGAGAGGACATCCTTGGGCGCATGGGCATTAAGATGAGTCTTGAATCTGTAAGAGAGCGATAGGAGGGATGGAAAAAGTGGATCAGATTCACCAGGTCAGCAAATATGAGGTCCATAATAAGTTTGATAATTATCCAAATCTATCATCTAATAAAAGGTTACGATTTTATACTTTAGATATATTTTTTTGCCCCTTTTTCGATCATGTCTCATCGCTGCAACTCCCCAATGGGCTCGGGAGGCGAAGACTGGGTCATGCGTCCTTACGAAACATGACCCACCAAACCGTGCTTCTTAACACCCGTCCGCTTAACCCGGAAGCCAGCCGCATCAATGTGTCGGAGGAAACACTGTTCACCTGACGACCGAGGTCGGCCGGCAGGCGCCCGGCCCGCCACAACGAGTTTCTAGAGCGAGATGAGCCAAGTAAAGCCCACTCGGTCAAACCCTCCCGACGCTGGGCCAATTGTGCACCGCCCTATGATAATCCCGGCTACGGCCGGTTGTGATACAGCCCGGAAACGAACCAGGGTCTGTAGTGACACCTCTAGCGCCTTTGACCGCTGCGCCACTCGGGAGGCCCTATAGTTTAGAGTTTTGACTGATTTAAAGCTCTACTGTTTTTCTTAGTAGAGAAAGTGTACTGTTTGTGAATGTGTATAGTCTCACTTCTCATAGTGGCTGCTGTACAGCTGAGTGGGGACTCTGAGGACTCTGTCGTAGACCCCAGTGGCAGCCTTCATGTCTCCCTGCTCCTTCTCCCACTCGATGAACAGCTCCCACAGACGGTCAGAGTGGAAGTCCAGTCCTGCTGCTGCCACCGCCTCCTCAAATGCACTGGGGAGAAGTGACAAGAGACAGGGATCAGACTATCTGAGTTCGATTAAAAAATAGTTAGGGCTCCTTATCTTTATTTGAACATTAATTCTGTGAATGAGAATAAATACTGAATTAAAACATTTGGAGTGTTCAGGCTAATATTGAAAGTAAAGGCTGGCTAGTGTTGAATGTGTATAAGTGTGATACTGTGAGTTTAAGAGTATAGGAGTGTGTACCTGCGAATGCGCTGAGAGGACTCTGGCAGGTTCATGTTGAGCGTGCCCAGTAGCAGGTTAATGTAGTGGATCCACAGATCTACACTCAGGGGGATGGCCTTCAGACCCTGAACACACACCTGGAACAACAAAACAACATTACACATGAATGTTATGGAACTAAAGCCATTACATTCTGTGAGAGAGAAGAATGTGCCTTTTTGTCAATTAAAAATGTCAGTCAGCAGACTACATAACAAGACACACATCCATGTGCCAAACACACTCCTCCTCCTCCTCATCATACCTCCTGAGCTTTGTTGGTGTAGCCAGCACGTCGCTCCAGATCGGCAAACTTCTTCCAGTATCCGTAGCACAGTGGGTACCGTGCCAGAAAGGCTACCAGCGCCCGACGTGACGCTGTCATGTGACTCTGGGGACAATTAGAAATCTGGTTAGCTGCAAATTCCACTTCAACACTGCACATCTGAACAACAGTGGTATAGTTAGCTATGCATTATTCATGCAGAAGCGCTTTAGGCGTATGACAAAACGGCAATAGGAGTCTTGTCTGTCCCCTCAGCTCTTTTCACCTCTTGCTCACAGTACTGCAGTAGGTCAGTCCAGCTAGAGAAGTCCTGTGGATTGTCATGGGCCAGCTTCCAGAGTCGGTCAAAGTCCGCCGGAAACTCTCCGTCTTCTTCCTCCTCATTCTCTGCCAGAGGCATGTTGTATGCTGTCGCAGCTGCTGCTTCTGGAGCCTCAGAGGCTCCTCCTCCACCACCATTCTCCTCTGATGCCTCTTCCTTCTCTGTTGGAAGTTGGACAGCCTCCATGGCTTCCGGAGCTATTAAATGAGAAATTTAGAAAGTTACACATGGAAGAATTTGTTTTATCTATAACACAAAGAAATGGCTGGCCTGCTCAATGACGCATAGGCCTAATCAAATATAATTTACAGATGAAATGTAGATTACTGCCATTATAAGGGGAATTCCAATCACTGATGGTGTTTTTAGCCAATCATTCATTAGTATTTATAGGTACCACACACAGATCACTACACTCATAACAATGGCCGGGAAAGGAGCAGCAGGGGGCATGATGCGACTAATGTCTGCATCTACAGTAGTTAGATCAGCTTACTATACCATAATAAAAGACCCGGCCTGGCAAGTACTAGCTAGTGCAGGGATGGGTAACTGGCGACCTGACTGGAACTCAGTCGGGGTCTCAACCTACTGTTGAAAGTTAAAATCGTAGAATACACAAGGCAATTTCAAAATGTGGTTGTGCATCAGCAGTTTTTCTTGTTATGTCAGTCACTCAATTAGCCCATGTCAGCTAACATTTTTTAGATTGGTAAATTAGTCTAGTGGCAAGCTATCTAAATTTGTAGTAATTGTGCCTGAAGACTCAACGTTGAATTGCATAGAATTCTATGTCGGTCAGAAATTAGCGTTTGAATCAGAAAAGTTCTCTCTCACAACCTCTACAAGCCAGAATGCTGAATAAAATGATACTTCCGGTTGTCCGTGTGGTTGGTTCTTTTGCAGGTAGGAATGTTAGACAAAATATCCACAGAGTAGTATTATCAACCCCACCTTGGGTGGTCTGTATATCATTTGTATTTCTGGTTCATATTTTCAATACTGATGCAATTCACGTGACCAACACTTGCACAATATGGCCGAGACTAACCGAACAGCAAATACTTCAAGCTTATTGCGAGGAAACGTGCTTTTGTTTACATATTGTGCATCACGTGCAATGCGTCAACAGACTGAAAATACAAGTAATAACCTACCGGCACCGCAAAGGCTGTCCACTGGAAAGTTATCTCCACCTCCTACCGCCAAAAGGATCAACGAAGAGCCCCCGCGATATGCAACTGTTCAGGGAAGTCAGGAACCAATACACGCAATCAGTCAGGAAAGCAAAGGCCAGCTTTTTCAAGCAGAAATTTGCATCCTGTAGCTCTAACTCCAAAAAGTTCTGGGATACTGTAAAGTCCATGGAGAACAAGAGTACCTCCTCCCAGCTGCCCACTGCACTGAGGCTAGGTAACACGGTCACCACCGATAAATCCGTGATAATCGAAGACTTCAACAAGCATTTCTCAATGGCTGGCCATGCCTTCCTCCTGGCGACTCCAACCTTGGCCAACAGCCCCGCCCCCCCCGCTGCTACTCGCCCAAGCCTCCCCAGCTTCTCCTTTACCCAAATCCAGATAGCAGATGTTCTGAAAGAGCTGGAAAACCTGGACCCATACAAATCAGCTGGGCTTGACAATCTGGACCCCCTATTTCTGAAACTGTCCGCCGCCATTGTCGCACCCCCTATCACCAGCCTGTTCAACCTCTCCTTCGTATCATCTGAGATCCCCAAGGATTGGAAAGCTGCCGCGGTCATCCCCCTCTTCAAAGGGGGAGACACCCTGGACCCAAACTGTTACAGACCTATCTAAGGTCTTCGAAAGCCAAGTCAACAAACAGATCACTGACCATCTCGAATCCCACCGTACCTTCTCCGCTGTGCAATCCGGTTTCCGAGCCGGTCATGGGTGCACCTCAGCCACGCTCAAGGTACTAAACGATATCATAACCGCCATCGATAAAAGACATTACTGTGCAGCCGTCTTCATCGACCTGGCCAAGGCTTTCGACTCTGTCAATCACCATATTCTTATCGGCAGACTCAGTAGCCTCGGTTTTTCTAATGACTGCCTTGCCTGGTTCACCAACTACTTTGCAGACAGAGTTCAGTGTGTCAAATCGGAGGGCATGTTGTCCGGTCCTCTGGCAGTCTCTATGGGGGTACCACAGGGTTCAATTCTCGGGCCGACTCTTTTCTCTGTATACATCAATGATGTTGCTCTTGCTGCGGGCGATTCCCTGATCCACCTCTACGCAGACGACACCATTCTATATACTTCCGGCCCTTCCTTGGACACTGTGCTATCTAACCTCCAAACGAGCTTCAATGCCATACAACACTCCTTCCGTGGCCTCCAACTGCTCTTAAACGCTAGTAAAACCAAATGCATGCTTTTCAACCGTTCGCTGCCTGCACCCGCACGCCCGACTAGCATCACCACCCTGGACGGTTCCGACCTAGAATATGTGGACATCTATAAGTACCTAGGTGTCTGGCTAGACTGCAAACTCTCCTTCCAGACTCATATCAAACATCTCCAATCCAAAATCAAAGCAAGAATCGGCTTTCTATTCCGCAACAAAGCCTCCTTCACTCACGCCGCCAAACTTACCCTAGTAAAACTGACTATCCTACCGATCCTCGACTTCGGCGATGTCATCTACAAAACAGCTTCCAATACTCTACTCAGCAAACTGGATGCAGTTTATCACAGTGCCATTCGTTTTGTTACTAAAGCACCTTATACGACCCACCACTGCGACCTGTATGCCCTAGTCGGCTGGCCCTCGCTACATGTTCGTCGTCAGACCCACTGGCTCCAGGTCATCTACAAGGCTATGCTAGGTAAAGTGCCGCCTTATCTCAGTTCACTGGTCACGATGGCTACACCCACCCGCAACACGCGCTCCAGCAGGTGTATCTCACTGATCATCCCTAAAGCCAAAACCTCATTTGGACGCCTTTCCTTCCAGTTCTCTGCTGCCTGCGACTGGAACGAATTGCAAAAATCTCTGAAGTTGGAGACTTTTATCTCCCTCAACAACTTTAAAAATCTGCTATCCGAGCAGCTAACCGATCGCTGCAGCTGTACATAGTCCATCTGTAAACTACCCACCCAATTTACCTACCTCACCCCCCATACTGCTTTTATTTATTTACTTTTCTGCTCTTTTGCACACCAGTATCTCTTCTTGCACATGATCATCTGATGATTTATCACTCCAGTGTTAATCTGCTAAATTGTAATTATTCGATTTATTGCCTACCTCATGCCTTTTGCACACATTGTATATAGATTCTCTTTTTTTTCTACCATGTTATTGACTTGTTTATTGTTTACTCCATGTGTAACTCTGTGTTGTCTGTTCACACTGCTATGCTTTATCTTGGCCAGGTCGCAGTTGCAAATGAGAACTTGTTCTCAACTAGCCTACCTGGTTAAATAAAGGGGAAAAAAAAAAAAAAAAAAAAAACAGCATGTACAACCGGTAAAGTAAGTGGAAATATCATTTTATTCAACATTTTGTCTTGTAGTGACTATTGCGTCTTTTTTACAGCGACTTATTTCAGACTGATATTCATGGAATAACCATGGTAACAGGCTGATGTTTAGGCAAGTAGTAATCATGGTCGAATTATCGACCCGGGGCCCCAATTGAATTTGTTAGTCACTTGCACTCATATCATATTAAAAACTGCAAACATTTTCTCACCACCCCATGGCAAAATGTGTAGATTTGCAGCAAAGTTGTTTTAAAACTGCAACATTTTCTATATGCCCCCATAGCAAAATGTATAGAATTTAGGGCTGACCCCAAATAGTCGACCAAAATATTTTTAGTCGAGCAGTAACAAATATACAGTACCACTCCAAAAACTTCCCCTACATTGTAGAATAATAATGAAGACATCAAAACTATGAAATAACACATATGGAATCATGTAGTAACCAAAAAAGTGTTAAACAAATCAAAATATATTTTATATTCTTCAAAGTAGCCACCCGTTGCATTGCTGACAGCTTTGCACACTCTTGGCATCCTCTCAACCAGCTTCATGGGGTAGTCACCTGGAATGCATTTCAATTAACAGGTGTGCCTTGTTAAGTTAATTTGTGGAATTTCTTTCCTTCTTAATGCATTTGAGCCAATCAGTTGTGTTGTGACAAGGTAGAGGTGGTATACAGAAGATAGCCCTATTTGGTAAAAGACCAAGTCCACGTTATGGCAAGAACAGCTTGAATACCCAAAGAGAAACGACAGTCCATCATTACTTTAAGACATGAAGGTCAGTCAATGTGGAAAATTTCAAGAACTTTGAAAGTTTCTTCAAGTGCAGTCACAAAAACCATCAAGAGCTATGATGAAACGGTCTCTCATGAGGACCGCCACAGGAAAGGAAGACCCAGAGTTACCTCCGCTGCAGATGATAAGTTCATTAGAGTTACCACCCTCAGAAATCGACAATTAACTACACCTCAGATAACAGCCCAAAAAATGCTTCACAGAGTTCAAGTAACAGACACATCTCAACATCAACTGTTCAGAGGAGACTACGTGAATCAGGCCTTCATGGTTGAATTGCTGCAAAGAAACTTCTACTAAAGGACACCAATAAGAAGAGACTTGCTTGGACCAAGAAACACAAGCAATGGGCATTAGACTGGGGGAAATCTGTCCTTTGGTCTGATGAGACCGACCGACAAAAATTAGTAGGTGATCGGATTATCTCTGCATGTGTCTTTCCTACATGGAGGAAGAGGTGTGGGGGTGCTTTGCTGATGACACTGTCTGTGATTTATTTAGAATTCAAGGCACACTTAACCAGCATGGCTACCACAGCATTCTGCAGCGATACGCCATCCCAACTGGTTTGCGCATAGTGGCACTATCATTTGTTTTTCAACAGGACAATGACCCAACACACCTCCAGGCTGTGTAAGGGCTATTTGACCAAGAAGGAGAGTGATGGAGTGCTGCATCAGATGACCTGGCCTCCACAATCCCCCAACCTCAACCCAACTGAGATTGGTTTGGGATGATTTGGACTGCAGAGTGAAGGAAAAGCAGCCAACAAGTGTTCAGCATATGTGGGAACCTCTTCAAGACTGTTGGAAAAGCATTCCAGTGACTACCTCATGAAGCCAGTTGAGAGAATGGACAGTGTGTGCAAAGCTGTCATCAAAGGAAAAGGGTGGCTACTTTAAAGAATATAAAACTTTATTTTGGATTTTTTTTATAAATGTGGTTACTACATGATTCCATAAGTGTTATTGTATAGTTTTGATGTTCTACAATGTAGAAAATAGTCAAAATAAAGAAAAACACTTGAACGAGTAGGTGTGTCCAAACTTTGACTGCTACTAATATATATATATACAGTGGGGCAAAAAAGTATTTAGTCAGCCACCAATTGTGCAAGTTCTCCCACTTAAAAAGATGAGAGGCATGTAATTTTCATCATAGGTACACTTCAACTATGACAGACAAAATGAGGGGGAAAAAATCCAGAAAATCACATTGTAGGATTTTTAATGAATTTATTTGCAAATTATGGTGGAAAATAAGTATTTGGTCAATAACAAAAGTTTATCTCAATACTTTGTTATATACCCTTTGTTGGCAATGACAGAGGTCAAACGTTTTCTGTAAGTCTTCACAAGGTTTTCACACACTGTTGCTGGTATTTTGGCCCATTCCTCCATGCAGATCTCCTCTAGAGCAGTGATGTTTTGGGGCTGTTGCTGGGCAACACGGACTTTCAACTCCCTCCAAAGATTTTCTATGGGGTTGAGATCTGGAGACTGGCTAGGCCACTCCAGGACCTTGAAATGCTTCTTACGAAGCCACTCCTTCGTTGCCCGGGCGGTGTGTTTGGGATCATTGTCATGCTGAAAGACCCAGCCACGTTTCATCTTCAATGCCCTTGCTGATGGTAGGCTTTGTTACTTTGGTCCCAGCTCTCTGCAGGTCATTCACTAGGTCCCCCCCGTGTGGTTCTGAGATTTTTGCTCACCGTTCTTGTGATCATTTTGACCCCACGGGGTGAGATCTTGCGTGGAGCCCCAGATCGAGGGAGATTATCAGTGGTCTTGTATGTCTTCCATTTCCTAATAATTGCTCCCACAGTTGATTTCTTCAAACCAAGCTGCTTACCTATTGCAGATTCAGTCTTCCCAGCCTGGTGCAGGTCTACAATTTTGTTTCTGGTGTCCTTTGACAGCTCTTAACGAGTGGAGGTAACGAGTGGAGGACAGAGGAGCCTCTTAAAGAAGAAGTTACACGTCTGTGAGAGCCCGAAGTCTTGCTTGTTTGTAGGTGACCAAATACTTATTTTCCACCATAATTTGCAAATAAATTCATTAAAAATCCTAGAATGTGATTTTCTGTTTTTTTTTTTTCATTTTGTCTGTCATAGTTGAAGTGTACCTATGATGAAAATTACAGGACTCTCTCATCTTTTTAAGTGGGAGAACTTGCACAATTGGTGGCTGACTAAATACTTTTTTGCCCCACTGTATATGTGGGGGCGGTACATCCTGTATAAACACAAAATCACTTCCTTGACAACAGCACTGCACTGCTCAACGAAGTGCAAGAAGTTTGAATACCCAGACTTCTGCTGAGGCCGTATCACCATAAATGCTGCATGGCCAATGCAGACGTCGGATTGACCATGTCCCCAGATGCACAATGTACTTCGATCTCCAGAATGCGCTCTCTCCCACCAATTTGTGCACATTCATTGTTTCATAACTTCATTGTGTGAATTGTTTGCATTTGATTGTTAGTGTCTGTCAATTCCCCATCACATATCACCAGTAGTACATTTCCCGATAATTCCTAATCTACAATGTTTCTTACTTTCGTTACGGTAATTTCTGTTAATGCATTCAATATTATTCCAGTCTTACAGTTCATTGTCAGAGTGGACACTGTAGAGCGCACAACCTATGCTACACATGTGAACAACACAATTTAGTCATTGCCTTTTGTTTGGAGCGCTCATGTCAATGTTGAGTAAGGACACGCACGCATAGAAGTAGGCCTATAGGCTACCTGGCCTGCGCACAAATGTAGGCATATAAATGTGCACATTTGGGAATTTGATAGTATTTTTGATTGGCTTCAAGCACCACCACTAATGAGCTGTGGAGCTTCTCCAAGTAATGTTTTCACATCAAATAGTAAGCAAACGAAGACTGTTTTTACATCCATTGAGAATTACACTAGTTCCTCAATGTATTTGAAAAAAATCTTTCCAGCCCTCTCCCTTTCGATAACCACTCAGCGTGTGAGAGAAAAAAAGTCATGCTCTGATCCAGTGAAAACGTCATAAAATAGGTCTACTTATTACTTATCAGTGCTCGTCTTGGACTGAAATAGGTTCAAGCACTCATTTTGGGTGCTAGTATTGTTTATATGTAGTTGCAGGATCTGCACAATACTTTTGAGCTAATATTCTAGAAGAGGAACAGGAGCTCAAGCAGTAAAACAGTTGGTGCTGGTAGTCAGCTACGGTGAGCTCCTGCCCAGGTCGAGCACTGCTTCTTAACCCTTGCGCAAATAGCCTACAGCTGTGTCTGTCCTGAGCTCACTGGTGGGAAACTGAGGGCTCAGAATATTTTATACAATGTTGCAGGTTCACTAGTGCAAGCTTCAGGCCAGACCCAGGGTGATGCAATGCTTCAAGTTTGTTGCACAGGCCAATATGATATGTATTTTTAAAATCAGGATATTTTCTACCTGCAGGATGTAATGTTTTTATTTGTTGGCTTTATGTAGGCTATTTTTACATAGTTGGGAATGGCAAGAGAAGTAACTTTTTAGATTATTTTCATTTGGATAGAATGAAATGATTTAGAAATATGAAGACGTTATTATAAATTAAATTGAACTGTTCAATGAAAATGTGCATATGAAAACCATAACTGGCACGCAGATCTGTAGGAAAGGTAAGAAATTGCCATTCCACATGAGAAATGGTTGCCGACTCCTTGTGCAGCCTATTACCGGCAACTTCAGGGGAGTAATGGCAGAATCTGCGAAAGCCAGCAGAAACATAAATAAATAGTTGGGTCAGCTTAAGGTTACCTTGATCTCTGGTTCCCTCAAGGCATTATTTCATCAAAAGCTTAAAGCATCAGACAAGCTCAACACATATAGTTGAGTTATTTAAAACACATATGGAAAAATGTTCCAAAATTGACTAATTGATATAAAAAGATTGACTTTCGCTCGACCAATATTTTTTTTAGCAGGGGCCAGCCCAATAGAATTGCAGGAAATTTATTTAAAAACGTCCTTTTCCCCCCCCCCCCGAACCGCTGTCAGAGGGAAAGTTTAAATATTTTGCTCACAAGGTGGGGGTAACAAAATGTAGCTTGGGGCCCCCAAAAGGCTAGGGCCGGCTCTGACTACATGTGTAGGTATGGATGTGTGTATGCAGACCCGAGAGCCACCGAGGCCCCTCATAATGAGTTCAGATTTATTATGGACAGCCACCCCCCATCAAAGTTGCCCAACGCTGTTCTAGTGCATTAACTCTGGTACTTGCTAGGGGGAGGCAACTTTCGGTTTCGCCAGTTGGCGCAACGTAAACTCATATTAGCCATGTCGGCTAGTTAACGTTAGCTAGCCAGCCATCTTTTCACAGGCGTAGTTGCGACTGTTAGCTGACTGTAAAGACACAAACGACTATACATATGCTCCCCGCGTAACCATTTAATAACTTCGTCAATATATTTAGATTATTTCATGTTTTTACAACCTGAAGGAGCCTCCATTAGCCCGTTGGTGTTCAGGTCTTCTGAATCCGAGCCTTCTGCCGCCATGATAAAAAAAAACAATTACGTCACTTCCATGCGACAAGTAAGGTCGGCAAGATAACCGAATAACATTTGTGCTGAGCGCTGATTCACGGTATTTTCTGCCAAATATGTATTCCACTGACAGTATTCATAGGGAAAAGGATACGCGGATCCTTGATCAGTGACTTTTCTTTAAAATGGCTGGCATTATTGTAGGCTTAATTCGTAATCTGTATACACACACATTGCAAAGAAAAGCTTTGGGTTAACATATCTTTGGTACAGTAAGAACAAAACAAGGACTCATTAGATTGGGAATATAGTTATTTTATTACCATCCCCATCTACGTAAACCGTATTAATTCTTAATTAAAAACAATGCCCTCTCACATTTGGTCAGGTTTATTTTCACTTGGTCTGTCATCTTATCACACACAACTGGCCTCCTTGGTTCTCAGTTCCAACACTCATCCTGAGAATGCTGCAGTAAGTTTTTGAATTCAACCACAAAATAATGAAGAAAAACTCTTCAAAATGCTTGATTACCAACGACAGTAGGGAATACAACAACCCCTTCACGATGCTTTGACCAACCAGGACCGGTCGCTTGTCTCCAGAGAGCTCACTACATCTTAGTAAACATATCTTTCCTAAGTCACATTTAGACAATTAAAATCAACACTATAAAGAGCATATGACACTCTGAAGATAGTGGACCATGACCCTGTACCCCAACCCACAATCTAATCCCAATGCATGGCCCTAACTTATTAGGATGAGCATCCACAAAGTCAAGTGGTTTTAGAATAATTCCCAAATATGACCAAACTTAAAAAGCCAAATCCCCTCCATGCAGTAGTTCAGACCATACTTTTTGTCTTTTCTCCAGCACTTTAAAAAAAAATGGCATAATAATGACAGGTAAGCGTGCACATTCTTGTCAGAAACTAAATTAGGGGCAAAATAAGAAGGAATGACCAACCTTAAATTAGGAATATCAGAGATAAGACTCAATACACCTTATGGCAATTAGAGAGATGCACATGACATTTACAGATCTTGATCAGTGCAGCATTCATGATTGGTGGAGAGTTTCTAACCCCCCCTAATAAAACCTGAATAGAATGTGGCACATAAACTGAAAGCAAAAGGAGCTGTTTGGCTTTCCTGTCGATTTCTCTTCAGTAATTACAGGGGGAATATGTAATGGAATGAAAACATGAAAAATATAAGAATTTAAAGTCATAAGAGATGACCAGATATGGAATTAAACAGATACTAACTAAACTGTCTGAATGAGTGTCTTAATTTTGTCAGCAAACTTATTCAATGATCTTTTACATCTACAGCATACTTGATGGAAAACCTAAAATAATCATCCATCAGACTTGAACGTCTGAGTACTCCCAATACATTAACGACAATGATACCATGATTTGAATTCGAGAATTTTGCCCTAAATGCCGCTAACAAAGAACAATCTACCTAGTAACCAGTTCAGATCTACAGAACAAATCCCTGTCCACGTGTGTTTGTGTGCGCAAGCTTGTTATGAAAGTGTGTGTGTGTGAGAGAATAGTCCTGTATCACCTGTCCAGTCTGAGTACCACAGAGCAGTCGTTCCAATATCTTGCTTGGTGCGTTACGATTGCAACCCGTGTCCACTCAGTTCCTCCATCTCTCTCATCCTTTCCTGTTCAGTCGGGTTCAGCCCTCCCCCTCCATTTCTCATCTCCATGGTTACTGAAGCACCACAGTCCAGTCCACCCCTGCGTTGACGCCTGGCTTACGAAGGGTTAACACCGACATAGAGGCATCAAACTCAAACTCCAGCAGATTCTCCTTGCCATCTACAGAGAAAAAGACATCAGAACATAGCAATAACAGTCATTTATTGTATGACCTGCCATTATACCCACAGTGAAAGATACACAAAAAAATGACAGAACAAAAATATAAACAACAAGTGTTGGTCCCATGTTTCATGAGCTGAAATAAAAGATCCCATACATTTTCCATACGCACAAAAAATTTCAGTGCATTCATTTGTTTACATCCCTGTTAGTGAGCATTTCTCCTTGCCAAGATAATCCATCCACCTGGCAGGTATGGCATATCAAGAAGCTGATTAAACAGCATGATCATTACACAGGTGCACCTTGTGCTGGGGACAAAAAGGCCACTCAAATGTGCAGTTGTCACATAACACAATGCCACAGATATCTTAAGTTTTGAGGGAGCGTGCAATTGACATGCTGACAGCAGGAATGTCCACCAGAGCTGTTGCCAGATAGAGAAATGCACATTAATTTACCCATAAGCCACATTCGTCGTTTTAGAGAAATCTGCAGTATGTCATCCGTATGTATGTCAACCGCAGACTACGTGTAACCATGCCAGCCCAGGACCTCCACATCCGGCTTCTTCACCTGCAGGATCGTCTGAGATCTGCCAGCTGATGAAACTGAGGAGTATTTGTCTGTAATAAAGCCCTTTAGTGTGGAAAAACTAATTCTGGATTGGCTGGGCCTGGCTCCCCAGTCATGTGAAATCCATAGATAAAGCCTTTAATTTATTTATTTAAATTGACTGATTTCGTTATATGAACTGTAACTCAGTAAAATCGTTGAAATTGCTACATGTTGCGTTTATATTTTTGTTCAGTATAGTTTATTGCCAAACTGTTTCCGTCTCGATTGCCAACATTCAAACACAATGATTTACTGGCAAATTAATTTGGCACACTAATCCATAGTATGAATAAGACACTGGAAGAACTCACCAGGAGTCTTCAGAGTGGCCTTGCTGGGCTTACTGGCCCCCAATATGACAATCTTCTCAATCCAGGAGGGAGTGATAAACTGGGAACCAGGGGCCAGGTTACTGCAGGGAGAGAAAGGGAAATCGGAGTTAGACAAAAAGGAAGGAGAATAATAATGACTAAACAATTTGGAGAGAGAAAAATGATCTGACAGACCTGGAGGACAGGGCGTTATTGGCAAAGGAAAGTCTTCTGTGGATGAACTGTTTCCGTTTGTCAAAGTTCATGGTGTGGCCGTCATCTATGTAGAGCTCACCCTGGGCAAATCTCTGTAATGGACGTAAAAAAGGTCAAATCCCGAATCCCACTTCTCCTGCTTCAGAAATCCATCTAAAATGGGGAACATTTAGTGTATAAGTGACAATGTCTGTGTTTGTTTTACCTTGGGGCTGAGCGCAACGAATAAGGTGTAGGGGTCATGTTCCATGCAGGATGATGACCGTCGAACCCGGGCCTTCCTGGGAATAATTGAACCACCGCGCTGGAATACCGGAATCTGGTAACGAGACAAACAGGGAGTGTCTCTCCAAGCTTACACAATTCTCTCAACAGCACTTACAGGATGTAATCTTAACTGTATGTGACTGTTTAACTAAGCATGTAGCCCCCTGGTCATGACAGACTGGTTGTGAGTGTGTTGTAGAGTTTCTTACAGAGCTGATGGTGACAGGGATGTAGAGGTTCTGGGCTCCGTTGTGTTTCTGGAACGTGTGGACGTCAAACCAGACCTGAAGGACACAGAACAGAGCAGTTAGGCGAGGGTTTCAATTAGACGGCTGACATATAACCTACATAAGACATAGTGACAATGTTATGACAGTTCCTGAGATGGACTCGCCTCTCCTTTTCCAGGCAGGTAGGCAGTAACACCCCTGCCCCCCTCCTCAGTAACAGGGTGCACCAGCAGATCTCTCCCTGAAACAGCAGGATAGATGGAATGTGACTCAGTCATGGCATCAGTCATAACGGATGAGCAAAGACAGGAATATCTATTGACACGGAGTTATACTAGGGAATAACAGATAAATATAACATGATCTCACTCACCAAGCAGGAACTGGTCATCCATGGAGAATGTGGCCGTATCCTGAGGATACTCCACCCACAGAGGTCTCATGACAGGCTGGCCAGAGTAGTGGGCGTGGTAGAACAGCTGGTACCAGTAGGGCAGGAGGGCGTAACGCTGGCGGACAGCCTCCCTGATCAGAGCAGTGTTCTCTGGGCCAAACAGCCAGGGCTCCCTGCGTGGGGTGTCCAGATGGGCATGGGCCCGGAAGAAGGGTTGGTATGCCCCCGTCTGGTACCAACGCACCAGGAGCTCAGTACTGGGAGACTTGAAGAAACCACCCACATCAGCTACGAGGGGGAGAAACGAGGACAGGAGTGGTAGAATAACCAATAACCATTTACAATGTGGTGGGGTTTAAAGAAACAGGCAATGAATCATAATAAATGTAATGTAAACAAGCCGATAACGGCAACATAAAATTGTGCAAAATATTTCCGATGTATTAATTGCTTAGCTGTGACTTTTAGTGGAGAGGAAAATAGAGGTTCTCTCTAAGACTGAGTCAGACTCACCTCCACAGAAAGAAACACCAACCAGGCCCAGACTGAGACACATGGGGATGGAGATCTTCAGATGGTCCCACTCAGCAGTGTTATCACCTGTCCACACAGCACCGTAGCGCTGGGAGCCAGCGAAGAAGGCTCTGGTCAGGACAAACGGCCTCTCCACTCCCCCTGAACGCTCAATCAGACCCTCTGCTGTGGCCATTTGCTGAGGGAGAGAAGAGAGGGTGGTTACTGCAAGTTCAAGCAGCAAAACTCAAACATTCAAACAATCCAACAGTAATTTCTTCAAGAAAAAGTCTACCATTGCAATTGCAAGTCCCAGTTCTACTAGAGTGAAGATGAGCACATACAACACAGTCACACACACTCACCACATAGAGTCCGTAGAGGTTGTGGAGGTCACGGTGCTCCCAGTTCCCGTGCAGGGCATCTTTATGCATGGTGACCTCTGGTCCGTTAAACACTGACGGCTCGTTCATATCGTTCCATGTATACATGTTCTCCATGGATCCCTGAGATCAGATGGGGAAGAGATATTTCAGCAAAAGAATGACACAGGGAATGAGACGACATGGCAAAAGTCAAACCCGGGCAGAAGGGACTAGGGCTGTTGCGGTGACCACCCCACACTTCATGTAGGGCTGTTGCGGTGACCGTATTACCGCCACACCGGCGGTCACGAGTCAAATGCCACATGACCGTTTAGTCGAGTTAATTAGGCTTCTCCAAGCTCAGATGCTGCTGGTCATTAGTAGCCTACCAAACTTGCTAACTGCCTGGTATTCAGCACTCTATTGTCCCTCTAATCACTCTGACATCAATACAAATCTAATCAAACAATTCATGAGGGCCCATCAGCTCATGGTGCGCAATATTTCTACAGGCTATGCAATTGTGTGAAAAAACAGTTTTGGCCACTAATAAGAGGATCCCAACAGCTTTCTATAGGCTAGGCCTACTATATTTGTTTCTCAACTTTCCTCATATTAAGCACATTGCTTCTCTTTACAACAGGAGTATAGCCTACCTGGCTGGCATGAAAATGAAACTATTTAAGTACAGAAATGTAGTATTTCCCCTGTGCTCGTTTCAAGAGGTGCATGATAATGATCATTCTAAATCAAAACTAATGTCACACATAAATATTTTTTAGTATATGTAAAGACAAAACTAACTCAAGAAGTCTGATGGGTGACAATATTAGCTCATCACTTGTGAATGATGGCCAGTTTAAGGCAAGAAACAATGCCTTGTGACTTGTTCAAATCATAGTTCAACAGACATTTCTTCAACACCTCATGTAGCCTAGCCCATAGACCTATATGTTTTGATAAGGTTTGTATCACAACTATGAAGAAATAGCCTAATAGTTTATTAACATTTTAAGCTAAACATTCTGATCTGTTGTGTCAGCCTCATTGCATAATTATTTTGTTGTTGATGATGCTAGTGGTTGTATTAATTTGGGATCTATCGCATCCCACCACTGTCCCACACTGTTTGAAATATTTATTTCTCGCACAGAATAGGTCAACTTTTGTACTATGGGGGATAGTAGATTGACATAGGCTAGTTATTTTGCTGTTTGTTAGGCCTACTCATCTTGTTGGCTGACAAAAAGTAAATGAGGACAGTTCTTCCAATATCTTCAATATGCACCACAGAATTGGATAAGGACACGTGCAACTGCATCCCCGATGTGTCCGTCTTCACTTGCAGCCTATGAGAAAGACCTGATCACGTGATGGAGAGCCGTGTGAGTGAGATGAGAGGTGCTTCGGAGCAGGAAGCACTCAGGGAGAAGGGCTGCAAAAGGCATGGATTATTTTAGGGTGCAATATGGCCACACAAAGGGGATGCTGCCGGGAAATTCTAGGCATTATCAAGTGCTTCTCAAATTGTGAATGAGAGACTGACGAAGTGTGTAGAGGCTGTGTAAAAAACAAAGCAGAGCTCATGCCTTTCAAGCTACTTTTTTTCAAATCAGAGTCGCATCATATAGCTTTACAATGCATTTAAAATCAAAACATACAGCCCAACGTTTGGAGAACAAGTAAAGTTACATTGATAACTCTAAATTTAGCATATAGGAGTACCTATTTCTTTGTTAACTTCTTATGGTTGCAGGGGCAGTATTGAGTAGCTTGGATGAAAGGTGCACAGAGGTGCCCATAGTAAACTGCCTGCTCTTCAGTTCCAGTTGCTAATATATGCATATTATTATTCGTATTGGATAGAAAACACTCGGAAGTTTCTAAAACTGTTTGAATGATGTCTGTGAGTATAACAGAACTCATATGGCAGGCAAACACCTGAGAAGAAATCCAAACAGGAAGTGGGAATTCTGAGGTTGGTAGATTTTCAACACAGCCCCTATTGAACAAACAGTGGGATATGGATGAGTTTGCACTTCCTACGGCTTCCACTAGATGTCAACAGTCTGTAGAACCTTGTCTGATGCCTCTACTGCGAAGTGGGGCCGAAGGAGACAGGAAATAGTCAGGTCTACCACGACCTGGCCATGCGCGTTCACATGAGGGAGCTCTGTTCCATCGCATATGTGAAGTCAATGTAATTCTCCGGTTGGAACATTACTGAAGATTTATGCTAAAAACATTCTAAAGATTGATTCAATACATCGTTTGACATGTTTCTACTGTTACGGAACTTTGACATTTCGTCAGCTTTTAGTGAACGCGCTTTCTGACTTTGGATTTGTTTACCAAACACGCTAACAAAAATAGCTATTTGGACATAAATGATGGACATTACCGAACATTTCTTGTGGAAGTGGGAGTGCATTCCGACGAAGATCAGCAAAGGTAAGTGAAGATTTATAATGCTTTTTATGAGTTTTGTTGACTGCGCAATTTGGCGGTTAACTGTATGGCTTCCTTTTGTGGCTGAACGCTGTTCTCAGATTATTGAATATTGTGCTTTTGCCGTAAAGCTTTTTGAAATCTGACACAGCGGTTGCATTAAGAACAAGTGTATCTTTAATTCTATGTAAACATGTATCTTTCATCAAAGTTTATGATGAGTATTTATGTTATTTGACGTGGCTCTCTACAATTTCTCCGGATATTTTGGAGGCATTTCTGAGCATGGCGCCAATGTAAACTGAGGTTTTTGGATATAAATATGAACTTTATCGAACAAAACATATATGTATTGTGTAACATGAAGTCCTATGAGTGTCATCTGATGAAGATCATCAATGGTTAGTGATTCATTTTATCTCTATTTCTGCTTTTTGTGACTCCTGTCTTTGGCTGGGAAAATGACTGTTTTTCTGTGATTTTGCGGTGACCTAACAATCGTTTGTGGTGCTTTTGCTGTAAAGCCTATTTGAAATCGGACACTTTGGTGGGATTAACAACAAGATTACCTTTAAAATGGTATAAAATACATGTATGTTTGAGGAATTTTAATTATGAGATTTGTTTGAATTTGGCGCCCTGCACTTTCACTGGCTGTTGTCATATCATCCCGTTAACGGGATTGCAGCCATAAGAAGTTAACCGCCTGACACAAAATCCGCATCTGCGCATTCCCTCATATAATAACCTTTATTTTATTCAGCTTTGTTCAATTGTATTTTTCATACTATAAAATAATGACACGGAACTCTAAGCAAATCTTGCCTGCTAAATGTGTAGCCCACAGCCATATGTCAACTCCGAGTATGCTACTCTGTTCTTCTGAAATAGACAACATTTTCTTCATATCATATTTCTTTAGACCCGCCTAAAATAAAGAATGGATTTATTGTGAAGGTGTAGGCTATATTACATGGATTTATTGTGAAGGTGTAGGCTATATTACATGGATCTATTGTGAAGGTGTAGGCTATATTACATGGATTTATTGTGAAGGTGTAGGCTATATTACATGGATTTATTGTGAAGGTGTAGGCTATATTACATGGATTTATTGTGAAGGTGTAGGCTATATTACATGGATTTATTGTGAAGGTGTAGGCTATATTACATGGATTTATTGTGAAGGTGTAGGCTATATTACATGGACTTATTAGACTTTTAAAATGTAAATGTTCCAAAAGGTCTGCATCAGTGACTTGTAAGCTGTGTGTGGAAGCCAGGAGATGCTAAATGTGTTTGTTAATTAACAGTCAATTACCGTGAGACTGACAGTTATTTGCTTGACAATCAACGGCTGACGAAATTCCGTAACCGCCACAGCCTAAAACGGACTTACCTCATACTGATCGTAGGCAAACATACTGGCCCACCAAGCTCTCATCTCAGGGTTGGTAAAGTCTGGGTAACCAGAATTACCTAGAGTAGAAAAGGGAAAGATTAGAGAGAGATGTTGAGTAACTGCAATGTGTTCTTCTTTGATTGTGGGTCAGACTAATTTCCCAGTCTCTTACCAGGCCAGCACCAGCCCTCGTAGTCTCCACCATCTTTGTTTTTGACGTAGAAGCCTTTGGAGCGGATCTCATTGTGGATCTTGTAGCTGCTGTCCACCTTGATGTGGGGGTCCACAATGGTCACCATCTAATGGTAGAGGGGGATAATGAGGGAGAAGGAAAAAAACAGCAAAATTGAGATTAGATGACTTGTCAACCTGTCTCAGAACCTTTGGCTTTTATCATTCTTCAACCATTTAAACCAGTGGTCACCAACCTTTTCTGAGTCAAGATCACCGAGTCAAAATGCATGCCGAGATATACCTCAGATTTTTTTTATTAACACGACTTTAAAAAAATGTAAGCCTATGCAACATTAATCAATTAAAAACAGTCCTGTAGCAATGAGGTTTGTGCAGTAAGCTATAGGCCCAATACATTATCACTGCATACTGGCTTTGCTTGAATTGCCCTGCCAATGCATTGTTGTTCAAGACATGTTTTAAAATTATATTTCAAAATTTGAGGTAGGCTATATGATCCCACCGGTAATAGATCCATTGTTGTATTACTTGTGAGGCACAGCTAAGTGAGCATACATTTAAATAATTTGCTCTACTGGGCTGATGGCGCCTGCATCTGATGGTCCGTCTCAGCGGAAGGAGAGAGCAGCAGACCGAGTGTCCGTCTCTCAACATCCCTCCGCTCTCCCTTTCCTCCACTGACAAAAAGGGACATCGTCTTACAGCTGATGGTGAAACTCGAGTCGCACCGCATTATTTCCGCCTCATCCATAAATTCATGTTGTTACTCCTATAAACAGAGAAAGTGAAATATTCCTCGATATTAAAAAAGACCCAAGCTGCTAATATTAACAACAAGGCAAGCCTATAAATACACTTTCCTACTCATTCATTACTGCTGCAATGCTTGTAGCGCTGAGTAGAAATAGGAAGAACTATCATTTTATGGCTTATAAATAAGTGTTGAATACAAAGTGTTGAATACAAAGTGTTGAATACAAAGTGTTGAATACAAAGTGTTGAATACAAAGTGTTGAATACAAAGTGTTGAATACAAAGTGTTGAATACAAAGTGTTGAATACAAAGTGTTGAATACAAAGTGTTGAATACAAAGTGTTGACAGTGCTGAGTAAGAACTTAAACATGAACTCACTCAAAAACAGCAGCTCTTTGCTGTATTCATTGACAGTGTCTTTCTAGTCAAGGTTTAAAAAGTTTTGAACTCACAGTATCAACTTTACCATAGCTTTATTTTATGCCTGCTACGTTACTGCAGACTCAGTCATCTGAGCAATCTGATTGGCCAGGAATGGCATAGCGCACTTGATTTCCTCTCCAGGCCCACCGGGAAGGTAAAGCTTGTACCGTAAGACCGATGAAATGGCAACAGTTTGCCTACCCGGCCCGCAGGGCAGCTGTATTGGCTGCCCCTACCACCAACAGAAATGTTTGGCGATCGACTAGAAATGCCTTGGAGGTGGACAAGTCAATCACTATCAACTGGTTTGGTAACCACCGATTTAAACAGTTGAGTGCCAATAAGACAGAACCCAGAAATGTGCTCACCTTGCGTCTCTTGTCTATCAGGCCCTGCAGCATGTCTTTGGGCTGGGGGAACTTGTGAGGGTCCCAGGTGAAGTAGCGCTTGCCGTCCGTGTGCTCTATGTCCAGCCAGATAAAGTCGTAGGGGATGTCATGCTCATCGAAGCCCTGGTCCACAGCCGCCACATCTTCCTGGTCATTGTAGTTCCAGCGGCACTGGTGGTAGGCCAGTGCAGACAGGGGAGGGAAGGCCTGGGTACCTGGAGCAGTGTGTGAGGGTGATATGAGGGAAGTAGCAAGATCTGCGACACTAACCTCCACAGGGACTTAGAAAATAGACTGGTGAACTGGCAAAGTGGACAGGGAATATGAACTGGGTTTCGGTAGTAGGAGTCTGACCTGTGAGTGACGCGTACTGGGAGAAGACATCAGTGGGAGTGGGTCCCAGCATGATGAAGACGTCGATGATGCCGCTCTCTGAGATCCAACGCACGTCTGTCTGTGGCGTCTCACTGGAGCCCTGAACATAGTCCAGCATCTGGCCAAACACAGTCTATACAACCAGAGAGAACCAGAGTAGGGGTAAGAGGGTGTGTTTGGTTTGTCTCTGACTGTACCCTTCAATGTCTATACACAGGGTGGTTGAGAGGTGTCTCACTGGGAACCGTGGAGAAAAGGATTTACTGACTGTGTGTGTGTGTGTTACCTTGCCAGCGGTGTTGGAGCTGATGTCCACCCAGGTCTCAGCAGCATTGAGCCAGAAGATGCCCATGGTGCGCTGTGCATTGTGGGACAGCATGACAGGGATGGCACCGTACAGGGCCATGGGGTTGAACAGCTCATACTGGAACACGTCTAGGTTAAACAACCGGTATGGATCCCCTCCACTGGAAAACACATACGCATATATTATTGTATAAGTCATATAGTCTAATTTCACCTTATTTAAAAATCTTCAACCTACAACGTTGAAAACAAAAGAAAATGCATAAACAAACAGAACTAATTAGGATGTCCTGCACCGTCAGAAAATACATACGGTGGAAAGCCATGTGAAAACATGTAGTAGTCTTAATTAACTACGGTCTCAATTAACCAATATAACGGGCCAATGTCAGTATCACTCACTCAGTGGTTTTGAGTTTAAGACTGTCTGCGTGTTCCGGGATGCCGTAGACGTGCTCTACCCCTGGCAGAGAGAAGTCCAGACTAATGGAGGAAGGGCCTGCGGGAGAAAACAGCCAACCAGGACACACTACATTCAAAACCCATTCAGCACTGGTCACTGTTCCTAAAGCAAGTCATAAAACTCATCCAATCAGAAAATAATATCTCCAGGAGATGAGGACCCAGGATCAGAATACCAAGTATTTGATTGCAAGCCTCCTCTTTCACCTCTCCATTTATCTGAAACAACAGGTCCACAGAGAAGTATCCGTACCATTGGGTTTGTTGTCTGTGTGCGACTTGAACGTCTCCTCCCACATTCCATCCTCGTTTGCAGTCTAGGAAGGAACAAAAGAACCAACGTGGAGACCGATGGAAAGAGCGGAAGAGGAGCATTGTGGTGGAGAGAAAGAGAAAATGGGAAAAGCAACGAAAAGGGGGTTAATTTGAGTTTCAGTCCGTTGGCAAGGGCAGTAAGCAGTGCTACAAAACCTTTAACTGCATCTCTCGTTCAGTTTACTGATTCTAATCAAAAGCCTGGGGGCAACCCTGGTTCTAGTGTTACTTCTCTCTTCATCCCTCCCCCACACACCTCTCCTTCTGCCGGTTCGTTGGCAGCATCACTTTCTTCTTTCTTCTCAGCTCCTTCTGGGTCTACCTGACTGTGGGAGAGAGAAACGTCCCCAAAAGACACAACTTCCTGACAACTGAGTAATTAAAAATCTAAATTAGGTACAGGAAGCACACAGGGAAGAGGGAACACACACCAGAGCACCAAGTCTGGGTCCAAAAGGCTCCTAACAGCTTCTTCCCCCCCAAGCCATAAGTCTGCTGAAAAATTTATAAAAATGGCCACCCAGAATATTTACATTGACCCCCCCTTTCTTTTTACACTGCTGCTACTTACTGTTTATTATCTATGCATAGTCACTCTACCTCTCCTACATGTACAAATTACCACAATTAACCTGTACCCCCACACATTAACTCAGTACCCCCTGTATATAGCCTCATTATTGTTATTTTATTGTGTTAAATAGTTTAACTATTTCTTTAACAGAAGTGTTAGTTAAGGGCTTGTAAGTAAGCATTTCACACCACGGTCTACACCAGATGTATTTGGTGCATGTGACAAATACAATTTGAAATAAGGAAAATCATGATGACCCCACACACACAGCCTTCTCACTAGTATCAAAATAGAGCTGGTGTCAAACTACTTAACCCTCTTGGGGTTAACCCTCTTTAGCTGAACACCCCAAGGGACTAACCCCCAAGTGACAACCAGTACCCTGCCTTACACACAGACCTCCTCCGAGAACACACACTACCCCAGTGGAAGCACACACTGACTGGAACAAACAAGCCTTGAGGAGATTGTTGTCTACTCAGTGCTATGGGATTAGACTAGGCAGCCACTACATACAGTGCCTTTGGAAAATATTCAGACCCCTTTTTCCACATCTTGTTACGTTACAGCCTTATTCTAAAATTGATTTAATCCCCCCCCCCCCCCTCATCAAATCAGCACACAATACCCCATAATGACAAAGACCAACTGGTTTTTAGATTTGGTTGCTATTTCATAAAAATAATTGCTGAAGTAAACTCAGCAAAAAATTAAATGTCCACTCACTGTCGACTGCGTTTATTTTCAGCAAACTTAACATGTGTAAATATTTGTATGAACATAAGATTCAACAACTGAGACAAAATGAACAAGTTCCACAGACATGTGAAAAACAGAAATGGAATACTGTGTCCCTGAACAAAGGGGGCGAGTCAAAATCGAAAGTAAACGTCAGTATCTGGTGTGGCAACCAGTTGCATTAAGTACTGCAGTGCATCTCCTCCTTGTGGACTGCACCAGATTTTCCAGTTCTTGCTGAGATATGTTACCCCACACTTCCACCAAGGTACCTGCAAATTCCCAGACATTTCTGGGGGGGGGGGGGGGCTAGCCCTCACCCTCCGATCCAACAGGTCCCAGATGTGAGCAATAGGATTAAGATCCGGGCTCGTCACTGGCCATGGCAGAACATTGACATTCCTGTCTTGCAGGAAATCACGCACAGAACGAGCAGTATGACTGGTGGCATTGTCATGCTGGAGGGACATGTCAAGATGAGCCTGCAGGAAGGGTACCACATGAGGGAGGAGGTCTTCCCTGTAACGCACAGCGTTGAGATTGCCTGCAATGACAACAAGCTCAGTTCGATGATGCTGTGACACCGCCCCAGAACATGACGGACCCTCCACCTCCAAAAATCGATTCCGCTCCAGAGTACAGGCCTCGGTGTAACGCTCATTCCTTTGACAATAAACGCGAATCCGACCATCACCCCTGGTGAGACAAAACCGCGACTCGTCAGTGAAGAGCACTTTCTGCCACTCCTGTCCAGCGACGTTGGGTTTGTGCCCATAGGCGACGTTGTTGCCTGTGATGTCTGGTGAGGACCTACCATACAACAGGCCTACAAGCCCGCAGTCCAGCCCCTCTCAGCCTATTGCGGACAGTCTGAGCACTGATGTAGGGATTGTGCATTCTTGGTGTAACTCGGGCAGTTGTTTTACCATCCTGTACCTGTCCGGCAGGTGTGATGTTCAGATGTACAGATCCTGTACAGGTGTTGTTACACATGGTCTGCCACTGCGAGGATGATCAGCTGTCCGTCCTGTCTCCCTGTAGCGCCGTCTTAGGCATCTCACAGTACGGACATTTCAATTTATTGCCCTGGCCACATCTGCAGTCCTCATGCCTCCTTGCAACATGCCTAAGGCACATTCACGCAGATGAGCAGGGACCCTGGGCATATTTCTTTTGGTGTTTTTCAGAGTCAGTAGAAAGGCCTCTTTTGTGTCCTACGTTTTCATAACCGTGACCCTAATTGCCTACCGTCTGTAAGCTGTTAGTGTCTTAACGACCATTCCACAGGTGCATGTTCATTAATTGTTTATGGTTCATTGAACAAGCATGGGAAACCGTGTTTAAACCCTTTACAATGAAGATCTTTTAAGTTATTTTGATTTTTACCAATTATCTTTGAAAGACAGGGTCCTGAAAAAGGGACGTTTCTTTTTTTGCTGAATTTACATTTACATAAGTATTCAGACCCTTTACGCAGTACTTTGCGGAAGTACCTTTGGCGATTACAGCCTCGAGTATGACGTTACAAGCTTGGCACACCTGGATTTAGGGAGTTTCTCCTATTCTTCTCTGCAGAACCTCTCACTTTCTGCCAGGTTGGATGGGGAGCGTTGCAGCAGCTATTTTCAAGTCTCTCCAGAGATGTTCGATCGGGTTCAAGTCCGGGCACTGGCTGGGCCACACTAGGACATTCAGAGACTTGTCCCGAAGTCACTCCTGTGTTGTCTTGGCTGTGTGCTTAGGGTTGTTGTCCTGTTGTAAGGTGAACCTTCACCCCAGTCTGTGGTCCTGAGCGCTCTGTAGCAGATTTATCAAGGATCGCTCTGTACTTTGCTCTGTTCATCTTTGCCTCGATCCTGACTGGTCTCCCAGTCCCTGCCACTGAAAACCATCCCCACAGCAGGATGCTGCCACCACCATGCTTCACTGTAATGATGGTGCCAGGTTTCCTCCAGATGTGACGCTTGGCATTCAGGCCAAAGAGTTCAATCTTGTTTCTCATGGTCAGAGTTTTTAAGTGCCTTTTGGCAAACGCCATGCAGGCTGTCATGTGCCTTGTTACTGAGGAGTAGCTTCCGTCTGGCCACTCTACCATAAAGGCCTGATTGGTGGAGTGCTGCAGAGATGGTTGTCCTTCTGGAAGTTTCTCCCATCTCCACAGAGGAACTCTGGAGCTCTGTCAGAGAGACCATCGGGTTGTTGGTCACCTCCCTGACCAAGGCCCTTCTCCCCCGATTGCTCAGTTCAGCCAGCTCTAGGAAGTGTCTTGGTGGTTCCAAACTTCTTCCATTTAAGAATGACGGACACCACTGTGTTCTTTGGGACCTTCAAAACTGCAAAAAAAAAATGGTACCCTTCCCCAGATGTGTGCCTCGACACAATCCTGTCTCGGAGCTCTACGTACAATTCCTTCGACCTCATGGCATTATTTTTGCTCTGACATGCACTGTCAACTGTGGGACCTTACATAGACAAGTGTGTGTCTTCCAAATCATGTCCAATCAATTGAATTTACCACAGGTGGACTCCAATCAAGTTGTAGAAACATCAAGGATGATGAATGGAAACAGAAGGCACCGGAGCTCAATTTCGAGTCTCATAGCAAAGGGTCTGAATACTTACATAAATGGGATATTTCAGTTTTCTATACATTTGCAAACATTCATAAAACCTGTTCACGCTTTGGCATTATGGGGTATTGTGTGTAGATTCAAATCCTCAATCTATTTCATCCATTTTAGAATAAGGCTGTAGCGTAACAAAACATGGATAAAGTCAAGGGGTCTGAAAACTTTCCAAAGGCACTGTATAACATGACTGTTGGGTCAACAGTGTGGTGAAATGGCTGTATCCTGAAGATGTTTGAAGTCAAAAGAGAAGTATGGGAGGAAAAAGGCTTGTGAACATCTCCTCTGAAGACAGGTAGAGAGCTTAGAACTGGTTTACATGCCTAGACAGGAAATGATTTAAGAAAAAGCTACCAAGCCAAGTCACCACATCCATGAGCCATTTGGGCATGTCATTTTTGGAGGTCTATCTAAACTTTTACACTCGACTCCATACTCAGCACAGACAAATACAAACCTACAAAGCTGAAGGAATTTACCTAGAGAATACCCACTTGATATTTTCCCACGCGCTATATACTTTGTTTTTTTATCTTATAGGAGATGCTGAGACATTGAACAGAACAGGAGAGAATGGAGGAAAATGATTTAATGGATTAACAGAATACCAAGCAGTGAAAAAGCAAGAAAAACAAAGAAACATGTATACTGTGAGAACATAAATACAAACTTGCATTGTGGCGGGATATGTGGGCGTATTGCTGTCACTTACGTATCCTTGCGGATCCGGAGGTGCTCGAAGGCCAGCAGACCACGGGAGTTAAGTGACAGAAGAACCTCCCGTCCCTCCATGATGTCCAATCGGAACGGTTTAGCACTGACGATCAGCCACTGAGAGTCTGCCCCCAAAGACAGAACCACCCCATTCTCATCCTGCGACAGGAGAGACAGACTGAGGAAGGAGAGAGATGTGAGAGAAAATGGGTGGAATCAATACACAAATCATTTAGAGATTACATTATTCTGTGCCATCTTGTCTCCGCTGTCTATTCATACAGATGCATTCTCTCTTGGTGCTGGTGGCTATAACATTATCAACAAATCTACACCCCTTCCTGAAAGCCAGGTCATTCATCTACTGCATGCCCTCAGGTAGTGTTTCACTGCATCCTCCACTAGCCTACACTAACTATATTTCATTTGAACTCCCTTGCTGGTCTCTGTCCTAACCAATTCATTAATTCTCCCCATTTCTCCTCAAGGGTTTTTACATGACATGTTCTACTCTGCTTTAGCCACCATTTCCTGTATTCCTGACACCGAGTTGGCTCGAGAACATTTCTCCTCCATATCCATTCCTCTGGCAGTTACACACGCCCCTTTAAAACAATTCAGAGTCCAAGATAACGCTGAAGAAAACCAAAGGTTAGATCTATCTGGGCTCATTCAGATGAGAAATCAGGCCTGGGCCAAAGCATGGCAAACTGACTCTGTAGTGGACGGGCAATCTTTCAGACAATTGAGAAACCCATGTACTATCTTGATTAAGAAGCTAAATCAAGCTACTTTTTAAGCTCCATCTCTGCTGGTGACTCTTCCAATTTTGGAAAACAGGAAATGCACTAAAGCGTACAAATTCCTCCTCTTCCCTGCCTATGCACATTGTCTGACTCAGGCAGAATAACTGCGAAGAATGGAAGAAGTGCTTTTAATCATCATTTTGTGCTTTTAATCATCATTTTATCTCAGCAGGCTTTAAGCGGTGGTTTAATTGACTCTGGCCAGTCAATCGACTGCTCTTCCCTCTGCCAGGCTCTAGCTGACTCAACGGTTAATCCGTCAACTTCTAGTGAATCTTTGTTTTCATTTCAACAATTTACTATCGGTGATGTGCTAGATGCCTTGCTTAAGATATGTAAAATCCACTGGGGCTGAGATGCTTGATCCATTTTTACTTCAGCTCTCCGCCCCCCTGATTGCTGAATCATTAACCCATATTTTTTACCTGGATGATTGTATCTGGTACTATCCCCAAGGTTTGGAAGGCAGCCCATGTACTCCCCTTTCACAAAGGTGGATATAAATGTGGTTAACTATGGATAAAAGGAAATATTGTGCAGCCCTCTTCATTGACCTGTCAAAGGCTTTCAATACTGTTGATCACTCACTACTAATTTGGAGGCTTTCCTCAAATTGTCCTAGACCAGGTTGCATGTAACTGGTTTAAAAGTTACTTGACATAAAGAACTCAATGTGTATCTACTGATGATGTTAAATCAGGTTTCCTGGATACTACGAAAGGTGTCCCGCAAGGGTCGATTCTAGGTACTTTTACGGTTTACATTAAGAATATCGACTGGTCCGTAAAAAACTAACCTGCACTTGTATGCCGATGATACTGTTGTGTATGCTATTGACCCCATGGTTGACCAGGCTGCCTTCATTGCATTACGATCATATTGATTGTGTCCCTGCTTACAAATATCTGGGCATTTGGATAGATAAAGCTGTATTTTAAAAAGCATATTGATGAGTTAGTTCAGAAGCTGAGAATAAAAATGGGCTTCTTCTATAGAAATAGGTCCTGCCTCTCGTTAAATAGTAGAAAGCAGATTATTCAGTCGATGTTCCTATCGGTCCTAGACTATGGCGACATCTATATGAACGCAGCTGCCACTTCATTAAAGCCGTTAGATGCAGTTTATCATAGCGCACTGCGCTTGACTACGGGTGACAATTTAAGTGCTCATCACTGCACTCTCTACCAGAAAGTTGGTTGGCCCTCTGATGTCACGTAGGTTGATACATTGCTTTTTTCATTTATTAAGCCCTTTTACAAGAAGTCCCACTGTACCTAACATCTTTACAACATTTTAGAGAACACACCAGTTCACAGCGACGGTTAACTCTGGAAACTCCTTTGGTCTCTACTGAGTTAACTAAAAGCTGATTTACCTTTCTTGCACCTTATTTGTGGAACAGTCTTCAAAATGTTCTTAAATGGGATGTTTTGGTGCCTCTAGGGCAATTCAGACGGCTGATTGAGGACCTTGTCATTGATGAATGTGTGGTTTTTTATGACCATGTTGTTCTTTCCACTTGCATTTATAGTGATGTATGCATGTTCTGTAATTCAGTGCTCATCTGTAAAAGAGACCTTGGTCTCAGTATGGCTCCCTGATAAAATAAAGATAAAATAATTAAAAATAAAATCCACATGGCTCAGTGTCACCCATCACCCACCCACTACTGCAGATGGCTCTCTGAGACTTACGGCTCTGTAGGAGGGTCGTTGATGAGCACGTCGGGGACCTCAAAGCGAGGCTTCAGTGGCTTCAACTCATTTATCTTCACCCTGGTCATGTTGCCCTGGAGACGATAGAGCTCCAGCAGCAGACGCACCTGCGGGGGGAGAGGGAGGGGTAAAAAAAATAAAAACATGAGACCAGATCCCATAGGGGTTTCAAGCACACCTGTTAATACATGTATGGACATATAATAACATCATATTACATCTGTCGATTAAAGTGCGAGTGTAACAGACCTTGTTGTTGTCATTGATGAGCTGCAGTGTGAGTTTGGTGTTGGTGAGCTCCAGGGTCTCCAGCAGGGCTCTGTACGGGGACTGGCCAGGCTTCAACGCTCGCTGACGCCTGAGTGCACAAACACAAACCCTGATAAACATGTTCTATTTGCATGTAGAAGTACATATTGTGAACATTCTGGATCATAAGTGAGGATAGACTTGTTGTGGGCTTACGCATTACCGTCAGTCACATACTGAACTAAAATATTAAAAAACGCAACATGCAACAATTTCTAAGATTTTACTGAGTTACAGTTCATAAGGAAATCAGCCAACTGAAATAAATTACACCCTAATCTATGGATGTCACATGACTGGGAATTCACATATGCATCTGTTGGTCACAGATACCTTAAAAAAGGAAGGCGCCAAGATTTTTTTTTATAACTCAGTATCTGATGTGACCACCATTTGCTCATGCAGCGTGACATCTCCTTCGCATAGAGTTGATCAGGCTGTTGATTGTGGCATGTTGCCCCACTCCTCTTCAATGGCTGTGCGAAGTTGCTGGATATCGGTGGGAACTGCAACACGCTATTATACGCGTCGATCCAGAGCATACCAAACACACTTAAATGGGTTACATGTCTGGTGAGTGAATATGCAAGCCATGGAAGAACTGGGACATTTTCAGCCTCCAGGAATTGTGTACAGATCCTTGCGACATGGGGCTGTGCATTTGCATGCTGAAACATTTGGTGACGGCAGCCGATGAATGGCATGACAATGGGCCTCTGGATCTCGTCACGGTATCTCTGTGCATTCAAATTGCCATCGATACAATGCAATCGTGTTCATTGTCCATAGCTTATTTCTGGCCATAACCCCACAACCACGGTGCACTCTTCATAACGTTGACATCAGCAAATTGCTCGCTCACACAAAGTCATACACTCTGTCGGCCATCAGTCCAGTACAGTTGAAACTGGGATTAATCTGCATAGAGCACACTATTCCAGCGTGCCAGTTGCCATCAAAGGTGAGCATTTTCCCACGAAGTCGGTTATGACGCCGCACTGCAGTCAGGTTAAGACCCTGCTTGAAGATGAAGCATGAAGATGAGCTTCCCTGAGACGATTTCTGACAATTTGTGCGGAAATTCTTTGGTTGTGCAAACCCACAGTTTTATCAGCTTTCCAGGTGCCTGGTCTCAGAAGATCCCGCAGGTGAAGAAGACAGATGTAGATGTCCTGGGCAGGCGTGGCTAGACGTGGTCCGCAGTTGTGAGACCAGTTGGACGTACTGGAAAATTCTCTAACATGACATTGGAGGCAGCTTATGGTAGAGAAATTAACATTCAATTCTCTGGCAACAGTTCTGGTGGCCATTCCTGCAGTCAGCATGCCAAGTGTACATACCCTCAACTTGAGACATCTGTGGCATTGTATTGTTTGACAAAACTGAACATTTTAGTGGCCCTTTATTGTCTCCAGCACAAGGTGTACCTGTGTAATGACCATGCTGTTTAATCAGCTTCTTGATATGCCCCACCTGTCAGGTGTATTGGTTATCTTGGCAAAGGAGAAATGCTCACAAATTTGTATTAGAGAAATACGTTTGCGCATATGGAACCTTTTATTTCAGCTCATGAAACATGGGACCAACACTTTAGATGTGTTTATATTTTTGTTCAGTATAAATACGTAGTCTACTTTCATTAATTGTGTTTCATCAAGGTGCTAAGTGGTGTAGCTGTGTATGATCCAGGACTTACTTGCAGAAGGCACTCTGGTCACAGGTTTTGAAGTTTCCCCGGTCCACTGCCCAGGTCCCACTGAGGAAGACAGACTGCCACAACACTAACAGAGGCCCCATCCTGAGAGGGCAGAAGAGAGAAACAGGAAATGGAAAGCAAAGGTTAAGAGGAGAATGAAATACTACATACATTATGCCATTGTTTACCAACCCTGGTCCTCGAGTACCCCCAACAGTACACATTTTTGTTGTAGCCCTGAACAAACACACCTCATTCAGCTCATTAAGGGCTTGATGATTAGTTGGCAAGTTGAATCAGGTGTGCTTGTCCATGGTTAAAATACAAATGTGTACTGTTGGGGCTACTCGAGGACCAGGGTTAAGAAACACTGCATTAAGTTCTGCAAAGTTAGTGATAGATAATGATGCTGACAAGTCAAATGCCTAGACCGGTGTTAAACGTCGCTTCTCGAGTATCCCCAACAGTACATATTTATGCTGTGGCTCCAGACAATCATAACTGATTATATTTGTCAACTAATCATCAAGCGCTTGAATCATGCGTTTTTGTCCGGGGCTACAACAAAAGTGTGCTGTTGTTGGTACTCAAGGACCGGAGTTGGGAAAATACTGGCCTAGACGGTGAAATGCATGTGGGAATTTACACTACAATGGACTTTAACCTAGTTATGCATCCTCAAAGGTTGATACAATTGCCACTTGCTGATAGGCTGCTGCGGTTTCCAAATCATGTTGATTATTAAGCTCATCTAAACGTGTATAATGAATCATTAACGCTAGAACTTACCTAGCCAAAACCATAACCCAACTTGCTAAATCCTCGTCGTAATACAACTAGGACACGCACGTGTTATGACACTTAACCGATCGAGTTAGTTATACGTATGTAGAAAATTATATAATTAGAGATTTTGAAATGTTAACTTAGCTGCATAGAGGGCTCTCAAGCCGCTAACTTAATTCAATTCAAGGGGGATCGAGATTCTTCCTATGACTGCTACTAACTAGAGACAGTAAAAAGATACCCGAGAGTGGACTGGTCGAGATATGGCGAGCGAAAGTCCCTGGATCACCATACATGCGAAATATTTCTCGAAATCAATAGCTAGCTAAATGCATATTTAACCGCCGAATTGATTTGTCTTACCTTACTATGAAGGCGGCCATCTTGGTTTAGTTCCAACCTTGGCCCAGCCCCGTTTCACATTGAACTAACAAAGACCGCGGAGAAAAAGCTGAGTGAGTTTTTGGAGTCTTTAAATATGTAGGACCTCATTCGATATTGGTGGATTCTGTTCAATATTTATAATTATCATAGGCAATTAGATTAGAAACTATTTTAGTCTTCTGGAATGTGTCCACGCGGTTTATCTCGCTCCTTGACTACAGCTCAGCATTTAACACCATAGTACCCTCCAAACTCGTCATCAAGCTCGAGACCCTGGGCCTCGACCCCGCCCTGTGCAACTGGGTCCTGGACTTCCTGACGGGCCGCCCCCAGGTGGTGAGGGTAGGTAACAACATCTCCACCCCGCTGATCCTCAACACTGGGGCCCCACAAGGGTGCGTTCTGAGCCCTCTCCTGTACTCCCTGTTCACCCACGACTGCGTGGTCATGCACGCCTCCAACTCAATCATCAAGTTTGCGGACGACACTACAGTGGTAGGCTTGATTACCAACAACGACGAGACGGCCTACAGGGAGGAGGTGAGGGCCCTCGGAGTGTGGTGTCAGGAAAATAACCTCACACTCAACGTCAACAAAACAAAGGAGATGATTGTGGACTTCAGGAAACAGCAGAGGGAGCTCCCCCCTATCCACATCGACGGGTCAGTAGTGGAGAAGGTGGAAAGTTTTAAGTTCCTCGGTGTACACATCACGGACAAACTGAATTGGTCCACCCACACAGACAGCGTTGTGAAGAAGGCGCAGCAGCGCCTCTTCAACCTCAGGAGGCTGAAGAAATTCGGCTTGTCACCAAAAGCACTCACAAACTTCTACAGATGCACAATCGAGAGCATCCTGTCGGGCTGTATCACCGCCTGGTACAGCAACTGCTCCGCACACAACCGTAAGGCTCTCCAGAGGGTAGTGAGGTCGGCAGAACGCATCACCCGGGGCAAACTACCTGCCCTCCAGGACACCTACACCACCCGATGTCACAGGAAGGCCATAAAGATCATCAAGGACAACAACCACCCAAGCCACTACCTGTTCACCCCGCTATCATCCAGAAGGCGAGGTCAGTACAGGTGCATCCAAGCAGGGACCGAGAGACTGAAAAACAGCTTCTATCTCAAGGCCATCAGACTGTTAAACAGCCACCACTAACATTTAGCGGCCGCTGCCAACAAACTGACTCAGCTCCAGCCACCTTAAAAATGGGAATTGATGGAAATTATGTAAAAATGTACCACCAGCCACTTTAAACAATGCCACCTAATATAATGTTTACATACCCTACATTACACATCTCTTATGTATATGTATATACTGTACTCTATATCATCTACTGCATCTTGCCATCTTATGTAATACATGGACCACTAGCCACTTTAAACTATGCCACTTTATGTTTACATACCCTACAGTACTCATCTCATAGGTATATACCGTACTCTATACCATCTACTGCACCTTGCCTATGCCGTCTGTACCATCACTCATTCATATATCTTTATGTACATATTCTTTATCCCTTTACACTTGCGTGTATAAGGTAGTAGTTGCGGAATTGTTAGGTTAGATTACTTGTTGTTATTACTGCATTGTCGGAACTAGAAGCACAAGCATTTCGCTACACTCGCATTAACATCTGCTAACCATGTGTATGTGACTAATAAATTTGATTTGATTTGATCCTTGTATTTATTTATCCTCTCAGACACGGACACATCAGCTTGAATTGGTAGTCAGTTCTGGAGCAATCCACGGATTTATTTGTACTACTCTGGTTGCACTGTGCTTGTTGAATTTCCCTTCAGGGACAAACACACTTACGGGCTCTACCAATATAAAAACACTTTGTGAAACATCTACACAGTATGGTGGTTCAAACAAATTGTCCTGTTTGTAATCACATACAGCATATTTGAGTGATACCTCATGATGTACCTGTGGGATGTGTTTGTTGGTGTAAAATTATAATATAATCAATGTACCTTTCCAAAAAATATATAAATATATTTCTTTGTCAGTTTAGAAAAATCAAGGACACAGACCTGCAGAAAGTAGAAACTTAGCCAAGTTCAAAGGCCAAATATTTGAAATAAAAATGTGCTCAGATCTCTTTTTCTGGTTATTTATTGTATACTATATGTTTTTATCCCTCTACAGTAACAGCTAGATACAAAATCCTATTCAGTCTAGAAAATGATACAAAACAGGAGAGATAAACAGTAGATGTAACATTCTCAGCATTTGGTGAACTAAGGTGTCTTCAGAAAGTATTCACACCCCTTCACTTTTTCCACATTTTGTTGTGTTAGCATGAATATAAAATGGATTCAATTTAGATTTAGGGTCCCTGGTCTACACACAATACTGCACAATGTTAAAGTGAAATAATTTTTGGGGACATTTTTACAAATTAATAATAAATAAAAAGCTGAAATATTTTGAATCAGTAAGTATTCAACCCCATTGTTAAGGCAAGCCTAAATAAGTTCAGGACCAAAAATGTGCTAAACAACTCAAATAATAAGTTGCATGGACTCACTCGATGTGCAATAATAGTGTTTAACATGTTTTTTTTTTGTACACATACAATTATCTGTGAGGTCCCTCAGTCGAGCAGTGAATTTCAAACAGATTCAACCACAAAGAACTGGGACGTTTTCTAATGCCTTGAAAAGAAGGGCACCTATTGGTAGATGGGTAAAAAAAAACAGACATTGAATATCCCTTTGAGCATGGTGAAGTAAGTTATTAATTACACTTTGGATGGTGTATCAATACACCCTGTCACTACAAAGACTGGCGTCCTTCCTAACTCAGTTGCCGGAGAAGAAAGAAACCACTCAGTGATTTAACAAGGCCAATGCTGACTTTAAAACAGTTAGAGTTGAATGGCTGTGATAAGAGAACTGAGGATGTATGTCGTAGCTGAATCAGAATTAGTTAGGTAACATAGATAAATAAGATGTTTTATTTATTTTATACTTGTCATTAGAATGTCTTCTTTTGGACTATACTGTTGGCAGTTGCATTTTCCTTTCTCCTCTAGGGAAAAGTCACTTGGGGCCCAGAGAGGGGAGAGGTCAGGCTTGTCTTTTACATATCTGGTAATATGCAGAATATCAGAAAGGGAGAAGTCAGGTTTGAACATTATCTTTCATAGGTGAATATATCTGTGAAACCATGTGAAGGGCTCCACTATGTCTGTACTCCAGTCACTCCCTCATTTTCCCATTGGGGGGGAGGAGTATGGCAGTGTCTGGAACCATTATACCACCCCTCTGATGTTGAACTTATCTTTCATAGTATATTACATTTACATTTACATTTTAGTCATTTAGCAGACGCTCTTATCCAGAGCGACTTACAGTAGAGTGCATACATTTTATTACATTTTTTACATACTGAGACAAGGATATCCCTACCGGCCAAACCCTCCCTAACCCGGACGACGCTATGCCAATTGTGCGTCGCCCCACGGATCTCCCGGTTGCGGCCGGCTGCGACAGAGCCTGGGCGCGAACCCAGAGACTCTGGTGGCGCAGCTAGCACTGCGATGCAGTGCCCTAGACCATTGCGCCACCCGGGAGATATCTGGATAAGCCTATGGCTAACAGAGACCCTATTATATCCAGGTACTTGGTAATGCATCCTTTCTTCCTTCCCTTGGTAAGATCTATTATCTAACTTGAACATGGTGGGTAACATGCTTTCAATCATTAATTCCTCTGTGTAATGATGGATTCCCCCTCCCCCTCGTTCAGTGTCAGAGAATGTCTGATTACATGAGTATAGTGCAAAATAATTAGGACAGATGGAATTGATCATTAACATTACTATGTAGGACAGGTAGCCATTGATTGAATGGATCAAATACTTGACATTAAAGCAACATAAGCATGTCCAATGGTTGGTTTACATTTTTCCCCCCTAGAGGTTCACTCCCCTTAGTGAGCTTCTCCAGGAGTGGGGAGAAGAGGGGGTGTATTTGAGATGGGAGTCTCTAGAATTGACAATTGATATATGCCATTGGATGAGGTAATGTTTTGGTACTAAGAAGTACCAAGAATGAAATTAGAACCTCGTCTTAGAGACCAAACTGAAAGATAATTTATAGCTAATGCTATCTGGCTATGGGATACTCCTCTCTCAAGTAAAAGTCTTTCTTTGTAATGTTCCTAGGATATGTGGTTCGTCATGTGAGTTGAGAGGGGTGCATCTTGGCTATAAAAGATACTAAGAATTGTTTTGTAAGCACTCTCAGAGAATTCATTTATAGACACTGAATTGATCTGAGAGTCAAAGGGCTATGGTGAAGCTCATATAATTAAAGATGGAGTTTAAAATATAACTCTGACTTGTGTGTGGTTTGTAAACTCTTATCATTTAGTAATACAGGAAATTACCACGACATGTATCAACATTGTAGTTACTCCACAATGCTAACCTAATTGGCAGAGTGAAAAGAAGGAAGCCTGTACAGAATATGCATCCTGTTTGCAATAAGGCACTAAAGTAAAACTGCAAAAAAAAATGCAAAAAAAATAATTTCATGTCCTGAATGCAAAGCATTATGTTTGGGGCAAATCCAACACATCACTGAATACCACTCTTTGTATTTTAAAGCATGGTGGTGGCTGCATCATGTTATGGATATGCTTTAAAAATAATAATGTGCAAATATTGTACAATCCAGATGTGCAAAGCTCTTAGAGACTTACCCAGAAAGACTCAGCAGTAATCGCTGCCAAAGTTGATTCTAACACCTATTGATTCAGGGGGTTGAATACTTATCCAATCAAGATATATTAGTGTTTCATTCTTAGAAATATTATAATTTTTCCTCCACTTTGACATTACACAGTGGCATAAAGTACTTAAGTAAAAATACTTTAAAGTACTACTACTTTTTGGGGGTATCTGTACTTTACTATTTATATAACCTTTACTTCACTACATTGCTAAAGAAAATAATGTACTTTTTACTCCATACATTTTCCCTGACACCCAAAAGTACTCATTATATTTTGACATGCAAATCCCTACTGCCTCTGATCTGGTGGACTCACTAAACACAAATGCTTCATTTGTAAATTATGTCTGAGTGTTGGAGTGTGCCCCTGGCTATACGTAATTTTTTTTAAAATAATTGTGACGTCTGGTTTGCTTAATATAAGGAATTTTAAATGGTTTAAACTTTTACTTTTGATACTTAAGTACATTTTAACAATTCCATTTACTTTTGATACTTAAGTATATTTAAAACCAAATACATTTAGACTTTACTAAGGTATCTTTACTTTTACTCAAGTATGACAATTGAGTACTTTTTCCACCACTAACATTAAAGAGTATTTTGTGTAGACCGTTGACAATTACATCAATTTTAATATCTCACATTGTAACACAACAAAATGTGGAAAAAGTCAAGGGGTATGAATACTTTCTGAAGGCACTGTATGCTTCAGAGTGCATACAGAATTAGATGAGTTAGAGAAAAAAATAACTTAGAAAACGGCAAAGCAACATCTCCACAATGACCTATAACCACACCTTCCTCATCTTTCACAATCAATTCCAAGCGTCCTACTTCTTACACCCTCTTTATCCATCCCTCCTTCAGTTCTCTCCTTCCCTTGTTCAGAGCTGGAAACGCCAGCATAGATGCCCCAGCCGGTCAATGTTCTTATGCAGGACACTGTGGATGGGCGCTACGTATCTTGCCACGTCCCCGTCCCGTGCGAAATCCCGGCAGAACAGGCCCTTCTCGGCACTGAAGACAAACTTCTGTGGCATGGGGCCATTGCCCCTCACGTACTCCCACACAGCCAGGAGGAGAAGCCTCACCTCGAAGGGCATCAGGTAGGGGAAGGCCTCGTGGACGTTGCCCAGCACGGGGGGCAGCAGCTGGCCCTCGCCCATACATGACACCAGCATGCAGGAGGCCTGGAGGTGCCAGGGGGAGTCTACTGCCAAAGGCTCCCTCGAAGCCTCCCAGTGGGCTAGCAGAGTAGCCAGCAGGCCCCGGAGCACCGCAGAACAGTAACAGAGAGCAGGACGCCCGGCAGCCACAACATGGAGTAAAGGGAAGAGGACAGGGTGGGCCTCGAAGCAGCGGCGGATGTGTATGTCGCGTTCTACAGTGGTGCGGGCGTGTTCCTCTGGTGGCCATGACAGTTCCCCGTTGGCCACGTCGGGGCAGATATACTCCACCAGCGTCACCGCCATCATTTTGGCCGCCTCAGCGTTGATGGGCGGCAGCTCGTCGGGAACGACAGAGGATTGGTGTCGGGCGCCGCCACTGTTGCCACCATTCCCAGATGGAGCGCTGCAGCACTGGACGGTGACAGCCAGCAGAGTCTGGACGTTCTGTATGACACTGGCGGCGTCGGGGTGAGGCGTAGCGCTGTGCTGCTTCAGACCCTTCCCTATCACCCCAGCATGGAACACAGACCACACACTGCCAGAGAAGTTGACCGTAGTGCCGAACCTGCAGTTGATGTCCAGCAGGGAGCCCCCCCGGTCAGGGGCCAAGGACGGGGAGATGGGGGTGTCCCCTCCAATGTCCTCGCTCTGCCCTCCGAACAGGTCAGTGTTTCCTTTATGTAGAGCTCCCTCCACCAGCTGCAGCAGGACACATTTGAGGGTTAGAGGGGAGTAACCTGCCAGATGGGACAGGAGGAGCACCGAACAGTTCACCGCCTCTCCTCCCTGCCCTCCGTCTCTCCCCTTCCCTGCCTGTACTCTCCTCCGCAGCGCCAGGAAGAAGTGTGTGACGGCGGCCCGACAGACGAGCAGCAGGTGGGAAGGCAGGGCGGCACGGGGGAGGAGGCTGCGGGACAGGAGCCACACGGCAGCGTGGGATACCGCCGGGTCACCGTGGAGGAGCAGAGGGCAGAAATCATGGAGGTGTCCCGAGACCGCTGCTCCAACCTGCGCTGCCATGGATGACTGAGGTCTCGCACCTCCTTCTCCTCCCATGCCTCCAGGACCCCTCCTCTCCTCCTCCTGTACACTCTGCAAGGTGGAGGCCAGGTTGAGGAGGAGCTGGCAGAGCTGCTTGGGTCCCAGGGTGTGTGTGTGGATCTGGGCCACGCAGCGGGTCACTGCTGCAGGGATGAGGCCTGGCAGGCAGGTGGACAGCGGGGTGTGGAGCTGCCAGGCCAGGGCCAGCTGGTCTGGGTTCCGGGCCAGGGTGAGCAGCTGACAGAGGGCCTCCGTGGCAACACTGGGGCCCCTGTACACAGACAGCAGACACAGCAGCTGGTGCAGCCAGAGATGGCGCTTCCTCTCCAGCCTCAATGTCTCGGCACACAGCTCTCCCACGTGTGACTGCAGCTCCTCCAGGAAGGGGACTACCCGGGGGGCCTGGAAGGAGGGAGAGTGGGGGCGGTTGTAGTAGCCATCGTCCCCCTCTGAGCAGGTGTAGACCAGCTTGTGGAGGTGCAGCAGGAGCATCTGGAGGAGACGGTCGCAGGCCTCCCGGACCCCCTCGTGAGGGGAAGGCATTGGGCCGGAGATAATGACGGATGCGGGGGTGGCCGTGTCAGCGAGGAAGCGGAGGATGCGTGCCCCTCCAGCAGGGCTCTGGGCGATGAGGTGAACAACCAGCCCCATCATGTTGTCCAGCTCGTCCCTGGGAAGCCCCTGTAGAACAGCCTGGAGCTGGAGCAAGACTGGAGGCCGTAGAGACTCCACCAGCTCAGCAGACACGGCGCCCAGCAGAGAGGGTGACAGCGCCGCCAGCTGGAGGAGGAAGGGCACTGCGCCTTGGCGGAGCTGGGCTGAGTGTTCCCAGGAGGTGGACCCAGAGCTGGGGGGTATAGTCGGGGGACTGAGGCTCTCCTGGAACATCCTCAGCAGCTCCCGCCGGATGCTGTCAGAGTGCCGCGCCGCCAGGTGGCCCAGGATCCCCACCACAGAGCCGATCTTAGGCACTCGGTTGCTCTTGTCTCCCTGACCCTTGTCAGCCGTTCCGTGGGAACAGAAGTCTTTAAGGCCACAGGCCAGGACGCGGCTAATGATGGTGCCCGGGAAGGAGGATCCGATGTGGGCTACCACCCAGTCAAAGTGGGGAGAGTGCTGCACAGAGGTGTCCAGGAGACTGTCCACACATTGATCAGGACACCAGGCTATCATGGCCGCCAGGCACTGGGTATAGGCCTCCATGAGGGAGCGGGTAGCTGCACAGGACATCCACAGCTGCAGCAGCTCATTGAGGCTGGATGATTGGGGAGCTGCCCTGCGACCAGCATGCTTGGAGCTCAGCTGCCCCAGCAGGTCTACAGCCCAGGTGGAAACGAGGGGAGCCCAGGCTCGGGGGTTGAGCCTGATGAACTCTGACAGGACGCCATGGACCTCCGTGATGACGTCCTCCAGGTTGGAGTCCCCGTCGCCCTCGCCGTCCGCCTCCAGATTGTGAAGAAAGGCTGATACGTGCTCGTTGTAAACGCCCCTTAGGTGCTCAAGCACCGCCCCGCGACAGGCAGGCACGGATCGTAGTAGACGCACAGCACAGCGAGCATGCTCACGGACGCTGAGTTTACGACCCTGGGTCTGGTCCACGCCACTGATGAAGGATTTGATCTCCTGGGACAGCTCCTTGGGGCTACACAAAACACACACACTAAAAGTTCACAGTTGCAAAAAAATCTATAAACTAACAAATGTGATTCTAATTGGTATAATTTTTCTATTCTCTGACTAGAATATTTCATAAATATGCTTGAAAAATGCTGACCACATCTCTCCACAATACCCTTAGCATAATAACAGCCTTATAACTTTTTAGTACAGTAGGGCATAAGCCACATACTGTAGCTACTGTAGCTACTACTACTGGCTGGCTGGCTAGCTAGCTATGATAAGCAACAAACCTAAATGCATTCTGCGGTGAGTGAGCGAGAGAGGTCTGCATGGTGACTGTCAGGAGAGTTCCGTCAAAAAAGCCAGACATCGTTCAACTTCCCAAACTGAAAATAGAACATTAACTCTCCCCTAGTAACAAGCTACGAATAACCAACTGTACACCTGAAATATTATGATATTTTTTAAGTAATGTTCAGGAAAATTATCAAAAGGGCGCTCCAAAACCGGAAGTCTTTATTTTATTATTCTATCATGTTTACGGAGGGTAATGCAGGAAAAAATATATTTACTGCCATCTACTGGCCGGACACAGTACTTCGAAACCAACGTCAGCGCGCACGCTTCCAACAGAGACGCCGCTCTGATTTGTTTGCTTTTTTTGAGTCAGCTGATCGTTGACGTCTGCTGCTGACTTCTGTGTTCGAGGTGAAAGCAAGCAACATCTAGGGCACGACACCGAATTTACTGTAAGTATAATAATTTAAATGTATTTCAATGATTATCTTTACAGAAATACTTGTGAGGAAGATTACAAATAGCTAGCTAGGTAGCTAACTGGGGTCGAAAGTCATACCATGACTCTTGACAGCACGCAAACACTGTCTCTTGTGTGCTGTCTGTGGTCAGTTAACGTATCTAGCTACGTAAGCTATCTATTTCGTTGCATAATGTTTTATTATAGACACCAAAACAAAGTGAAACCAGTTTCTAATTTATTTGTCAAGAGAATGCCTAATATTGTGTGACCTCGTGTGTTATTGTAACATAACCCATTGTTTTCGTTTTGACTTAAAGGATTGAGATCGAAGCTCAGTAAAGGGAAATCAAAGCTGTGTAAAGGAAATAACAGTAACCATGGCTCCAACATTGGTAAGTAAAGTCCAGTCCTTATGTTGTGTCCTCTGTCTCTATGTAGTCTTACCTGTTTGTTTGGAACATATTTACATTTTGTTTGTACAATGCATGAGTCATGACTGAAGAACTTTTTATAGTTCCCTGATCTGAGAACTTTCCCTTTGAGAAATGCATACTTGGCACTTTAACAAGATGGTGTCTAGCAACATCCCTGTATGTGCCAATACACAGATTGCTAAATCATTCTTAATGGTTTCATAATTTAAAAAAAAATTGTTGACAGTATGATAAGAAGCCGGAGCCAGGGGATCTGATAGAGATATTCAGAGGGAACTACCAGCACTGGGCTTTGTACGTTGGTGACGGTTTTGTTGTTCACCTGGCCCCACCCTGTGAGTAATACTCTTGATATAGTGTACTCAACAATTGATATACTGTAGATATAGAGTACATACAACTCAACTCAACTTTGACACTGATGATGTCTTGTCTGTGCACCCCCTCCCTTGGAACTTTCCCTCTCCCTCACCCATGTCTCTTTGCTCCCCAGCCGAGGGACCTGGGGCCAGGGCCAACAGCATGATGTCTGTGCTCAGTGACAAGGCTAAGGTGAAGAAGGAAGAGATCTGGGACGTGGTGGGGCATGATCAGTGGTGTGTAAACAACCAGCTGGATGAGAAGTACCAGGTCAGTAGCAGTAAGTACAGTAGGGCTGTGTCCCAAATGGCACCCCATGGGCCTCTGGTCAAAAGTAATGAACTATGTAGAGAATAAGGTGCCATGTGGGACACAGCCTGTGTGATCCTGTGTGGCTCAGTTGATAGAGCATGGTGCTTGCAATGCCAGGATAGTGATTTCCATTCCTACTGGGGCCACCCTCATAAAAATGTATGCATGCAAGTTCGCTTAGGATAAAAGCATCTGCTAAATGGCATGTAGGATTATTATTATATTATCATTATAGGTCAGACCCATACGTGAGATACTGAGGGAAGCCCAGGCCTATGTGGACCAGGAGATGCCCTACTGTGTCTTCAGGGGGAACTGTGAGCACTTTGTCACAGAGCTGAGATATGGGAAGGCTGAGTCTCGACAGGTAGGTACAGTGGACTGGTACTCAACGCTAGTTGTACTGTGCTCAGCGTAGAGTAATTTTGTGAGATGTAATAACATTCTCAACTTAGTCAAGACACACGTGAGTGTAGAGTAACTGGTGTACTTGTTGTTATACATTCAAAGCATCTATGCTGTAATACTGTTTCTGAATCAGTCATTCATAGTCTTTTTTGCCCAGGTTCGTCAGGCTGTGGGAATGGCCACAATGGTGGGCCTCGGATTCCTTGCTGTTGCAGGTATCGCGGCCATCTTTGGAGGTGGAAGCAAGAAGAAGAATGAAGAAGAAGAAGAATATAAGTGACCAACTGTATAATAGCTTCCTGAGCAGCCAGTCACCAATAAGCCTAATAGATTAATTATTTAACTCCAGTACTGCCATCGTCACTTGTATAATTCTGGGGATTTCAGAAGGAAGGGTTGAGTATTTCCATAATATTTACATTTTTTACAGTTACACAGACATGAATTGAAAGCACAAAAGGAGGAAACGTGTCTGGTTATAATTCCAAGGTATACAGCCTTGGCGGGGCCATAACCTTGCAGGCTGCTAGACTAAGCTAGCTGTTTTAAAAAATGTTGTCAGTTACTTATAAGCTATGAAGTTTCCCTACTATAGTTTTAACATATTTATGTAGACTCTTTATAATGGGATAAAATGGTATTCCACTGAAGTTCTAATATTTCTATCATGAAGCAAATTGTCTATAGGACCCAGGGCTCTCGAGTGGCACAGCCGTCTAAGGCACTGCATCTCAGTGCTAGATGCATCACTACAAACCCTGGTTCGATTCCAGGCTGTATCATAACCGGTGCACAATTGGCCCAGCATCGTTAGGGTTTGGCCAAATAAGAATTTGTTCTTAACTGACTTGCCTCGTTAAATATAAAAATTAAAGGACCCACAGAACTACTCCTGGTTAGGGTTGAAGTGGATACATCTAATGCTGCTTATATCGCTTTGTAATGACTGACAGCAGTATGAACAGGTGCATCAAAGCTGGGACCGAGAGACTGAAAAACAGCTTCTATCTCAAGTCCATCAGACTGTTAAATAGCCATCAGTAGCACCTTAGAGGCTGCTGCCCTATAAACGGTTGAAGTCGGAAGTTTATATACACCTTAGCCAAATACATTTAAACTCAGTTTTCCACAATTCCTGACATTTAATCCAAGTAAAAATTCCCTGTCTTTGGTCAGTTAGGATCACCACTTTATTTTAAGAATGTGAAATGTCAGAATAATAGTAGAGATTTAATTCAGCTTTTATTTCTTTCATCACACTCCCAGTGGGCCAGAAGTTTACATACACTCAATTAGTATTTGGCAGCATTGCCTTTAAATTGTTTAACTTGGGTCAACTTCCACAAGCTTCCCACAATAAGTTTCGCACATGTGTTCCTTGCTCATGATGCCATCTATTTTGTGAAGTGCACCAGTCCCTCCTGCAGCAAAGCACCGCCACAGCATGATGCTGCCACCCCCGTGCTTCACGGTAGGGATGGTGTTCTTCGGCTTGCAAGCCTCCCCGTTTTTCCTCCAACCATAATGATGGTCATTATGGCCAAACAGTTCTATTTTTGTTTCATCAGACCAGAGGACATTTCTCCAAAAAGTATGATCTTTGTCCCCATGTGCAGTTGCAAACCGTAGTCCGGCTTTTTTATGGCGGTTTCAGAGCAGTGGCTTCTTCCTTGCTGAGCGGCCTTTCAGGTTATGTCGATATAGGACTCGTTTTACTGTGGATATAGATACTTTTGTACCTGTTTCCTCCAGGATCTGCACAAGGTCCTTTGCTGTTGATCTGGGAATGATTTGCACTTTTCGCACCAAAGTACGTTCATCTCTAGGAGACTGAACGCGTCTCCTTCCTGAGCGGTATGACGGCTGCGTGGTCCCATGGTGTTTATACTTGCGTACTATTGTTTGTACAGATGAACGTCGTACCTTCAGGTGTTTGGAAATTGTTCCCAAGGATGAACCAGACTTGTGGAGCTCTAGAATTGTTTTTCTGCGGTCTTGGCTGATTTATTTAGATTTTCCCATGATGTCAAGCAAAGAGGCACTGAGTTTGAAGGTAGACCTTGAAATACATCCACAGGTACACCTCCAATTGACTCAAAGGATGTCAATTAGCGTATCAGAAGCTTCTAAAGCCATGACATAATTTTATTACATTTTCCAAGCTGTTTAAAGGCACAGTCAACTAAGTGTATGTAAACTTCTGACCCACTGGAATTGTGATGCAGTCAATTATAAGTGAAATAATCTCTGTAAACAATTGTTGGAAAAATCACTTGTGTCATGCACAAAGTAGATGTCCTAACCGTCTTGCCAAAACTATAGTTTGTTAACAAATCTGTGGAGTGGTTGAAAAACGAGTTTTAATGACTCCAATCTGAGTAGGTAAACTTCCTACTTCAACTGTACATAGACTTGAAATCACTGTCCACTTTAATAATGGAACACTGGTCACTTTAATAATGTTACATATTTTGTTTTACTCATCTCATATGTATATACTGTGTTCTATTATATTACACTGTATCTTAGTCTATTCCGCTCCGACATTGCTCGTCAAATATTTATATATTCTTAATTCCATTCCTTTACTTTGGATTTGTGTCCATTGTGAGTATTGTTGTGAAATTGTTAGATGTTACTGCACTGTTGGAGCTAGAAACACAGGCATTTCGCTACACCCGCAATAACATCTGCTAAACACGAGTATGTGACCAATAAAATTTGATTTGAACAAATTCTTACTTTATGTAAATGTTTGATTGAAAAGATTTGAAATCATAACTGGTGTTTCATCTTTTAAAAAGAGTTTGAAGAGTTTCTTTATTTAAATATTGATTAACTGAACCTTATTAGCATTTTTTCTTAGTAGATTAAGTCTTGACATCCTCTTTGATTTAAGTTTGTAAATGTCTACTTAACTTGTGCTTGTCTTAGTAAACAAAAGAAACACCTCTGTTGGCACACTGCAAGTCCCACAAGGAACTTCAGTGGATTTGGATGTTGACTCTTGGCAGAGGTAGAAATTGTTCTGAATATCTTTGTAAAACAGTGCACACCCTTTCACATAAATCACACACTGTGTATTTTATTGTCATGGTTTTGTTTTGGAATTGTTCACATGGTACACAAGGTTCCGCCTTTATAAAACAATGCATCTGATTTTACTGTCTTCCTCTCCCATATGGACTTCCCTCCCTCCCCACCCACAACATATTTAAACATCACAGCTCATCTGACCACATAACACCAGTAAATAGTGCTGCCATCAAACAAAGGCACAAACAGAACCTTCCCTTGACCCACCCAACTCTAACAAGATAGGTGATGGGCAGAATTATCTTGCACTTTATGTTTTTATATTAAATAGCTCAGTGACTCCATAAATATATAGGAGGAATCTACTATTTGACTTGAGTCCGTTTGAATCTGTTATTAGCCTAATAGTAGTAATTATCGTGTTATGGGTCAGTTGGAATGATCGATGTGCATTGTATTTGGGCACAGGTAAAGTACAAAGGCTGAGTACCAGAATGATCCCATGAGAGTTGAATAGGAACCATGTGTCTGGGGTTACAGCTGATGGTTCCTAATAACTGTTCTATAGCACTGTCTAATATCCATAGTTTTATATCATTAAATACTATTATTATGAATATATAGATCTTTTATATTCTTAGAGAATGAAAGTATTGTTAAGTTTCAGCTCTTTGTGCATGAGAAGTGTAATTATCTAGTGGAGGGCAGTCGACTGTAGGAATGTGTACTCCCAATAACTAAGGCACGGAGGAACAGGAAGGTTCCGGACTCAGGCTGGGACACGAGAACACCAAGAGGAGGAACAGACTCAGTTCCTGTCCAGCAACAGAGACTGATTATTTATCTTAGAAATACAAGGAGGTGACTCCGCC